>NC_053489.1:294434365-294649365 GCF_905171775.1 Rana temporaria | reverse complement strand
GTAGGTCTTACCATGTAATGTGCTGTCTTCTCTCCCCCTCTCTGACAGGAATACGTAGTGTAAACTGAGTTAAAATGTTTGTAAAATCCTATAATCCACTCTATTACAGTAGTATATAATGTACAATGTGTGTGTTTCTGTAATATAATTGTGCCAAATACCTTCGTTATAGCGCCTGTGACCCGCCGGAGCCCTCTTCCCCGCAATTATATTACAGAAACACACACATTGTACATTATATACTACTGTAATAGAGTGGATTATAGGATTTTACAAACATTTTAAACTAGGGCTTATTTTTGGGGTAGGGCTTATATTGCAGTCCTCCTGGAAAATAATGCTAGGTCTTATTTTCGGGGTAGGTCTTATTTTCGGGGAAACACGGTAAATTGGTAATGACAACTGCCTTCCGCAGACCAAGATAGAAAGAATAATTCCGAAGAATCATTATGTGATTAGGGTGACTGCTGATTACAGCATGGTAAGAGAAACTTCATGCTCAAGCAGGGAAAATTGGCTGGATAATAGTAAAAAGTGTGTCATTTCATTGATTGTGCAGACTGCTGTAACGTAGGATCTGTTTGTATGGGTGCCTGGTGGTACTACTTTCTACTGCACAAGTCCTCAACCTCAGAGGGTTCCTAAATAATAATTCCACATAATAGCTTAGAGCTAAATCATAAATCATGCATCCCGGATACGCAAGCATAGTAGTTTTGTTTAGTTATCTAAAAGCATAAGGCTTTACTTGGAGAACACTTAAAGTGGATGTGCGCTGAAAAAAAAGCTGCTGACTTTTAATATTAGGACACTTACCTGTCCTGGAGTCCAGCCCTGTCCGCAGCAGAGGACGAGCGATCGCTCATCACTCTGCTGCTCCCCCCGCTATCCACGGTGAGGGAACCATGAAGTGAAGCGCTCCAGCTTCACTGCCCGGTTCCCTACGGCGCATTCGCGAGTCACGCTGCGCCTGCCGATTGGCTCCCGCTGTGTACTGGGAGCCGAGTGTTCCCAGCACACAACGCGGGGAGGGGGGGGTGACGACGTCATGCCCGCAGTCTGCCCGAGACTGTTGTGGCCGGAAGTGGGTGCAAATACCTGTCTTTAGACAGGTATCTGCACCCCCCTCCCCCCTGAAAGGTGTCAAATGACACCGGAGGGGGGGGGAGGCTTCCGATCAGCGTGAGTTCCACTTTAGGGTGGAGCTCCGCTTTAAAGTGGATGTAAACCTGAATTTTTTTTTTTTTTTTGCTGTCACAATGTACAGTATAAGATTTCATCTATCATCTGTGCCCAGTCTTGCCACAAAAAGTTAATCCAGCTCAGAGCAATCCTATTTTATTGTTCAGTGAGATAAACGGACAAACAGGAGAAAATGTTTGTCCGTTCTTCCCCCTTGCTGTGAGTGACAGGTTATTTACATATCTCATGCACTAGCCTGAGACGGGCATTATTTTTTAATTCCCACCCCCACTCCTTTTCTGAAGTCATGTGGTTACTTTTCTGGATTTTGACTGGATGTTAGTGATCATGGCATAATTTAGTGTAAGGAATACACAGGAGAAAATACATGTTGACAAGGGGAGTGTAGAGGTGGGTGGGGAGTCTACTGACATCACGACTTCACCCACTGAGCTCCAGACAACAGATCCACCCACAGAATCTGCAGTTTTTCAGTTCTTATAACAGACAGAGGAGAGACATTTGACAGGTAATGATACATGCAGGAGACATGTATATCCTTATAGATCACCACTATGGCAGTAGTTTAGAAAGGATGAGAGTGGCTTTACATCCACTTTAAAGCAGTTGTATACCCATAAACTTAAAAAAAAAAAACCCTGCAAGGCAAAGGCACATACTAGCTCATTATGAAATACTTACCTCAGAACAAAGCCCCCATATCGGAGCCGGTCCATGGCAAGGAAGCTCACATCTTGCCCTCGGCGTGTCTTCTGAGTTCGTGGTTCCGGTGCTGTGAGTGGCCGGAGCCGCAATGATGTCACTCCCGCATGCATAGTTTTCTCCGGCAGCGTCTGCCGGACCTTCAGCCGGGCATTGAGAGCACATGTGCCGTTGATGTCAGCGCCTGCATGCATAGAGAATATCTCCTAAACCGTACAGGTTTAGGAGATATTAATTTTGCCTACAGGTAAGTCTTATTATAGGCTTACCTGTAGGTGAAAGTGTCAAATTTGGGTATACAACCGCTTTAAAGTACACATATATATTAATGTCCTGTTAGCAAGTCTGAACATAATAGGAAACCTACTGTATTTGAAGGCCCAGCCTAACAGAGGATGCAAGATGATGGAAAAGACATATTTTAAAAAAAAATCTATAATAAGAATTTCCAAGGTGGTGAAGTGGCTGTGCAAAACATTATCTTATTTTGGAAGTGACTTTCTAAACAAAGAGTTTAATGTCCTTCAGGCTTTAGGGGGGCCAGACTGTGGCAAGCAAAGGGCCGCAGTTGAGACGGTAGTAGTCACATTCTGATGAACTTCTTCTGTGAGGATTAAGTGATCGCTTTCAATAGATAGATTATATTTTCGATCAATGTTTTCAGTTTGTTGTAAAGTGTGTAACAGTACAGTACATGCTGTTTGATATTTCAATCAATAAATACATTTCTTGTTTGAGATCACTCAAACCTAAACTATCACAGATCACTTTATAAAATAAAATGGTAAAAAACACTATATAAGCACAATAAAATGTCTAAAATAGTAAAACCACAAACAGCGCTGGTAGTGAAAGTTCAGTGTAGTTCCCAAAAGAGATATCACCTCTACACTTAGTGCAACAGCAATGATATAGTGTATCAGTGAGATTAGAGGTCATGGACATTTTCCTCTAATCTCACTGATGCACTATATCATTGCTGTTGCACTAAGTGTAGAGGTGGTATCTCTTTTGGGAACTACACTGAACTTTCACTACCAGCGCTGTTTGTGGTTTTACTATTTTGGACATTTTATTGTGCTTATATAGTGTTTTTTACCATTTTATTTTATGTTGCTATTTATTTAAACAGCTGCTCTCATTTGATGTCTGACTGTTGATCACAGTTATATATCTTTCAAGTTATTTGTCGTTTGTGATTTTCTGTCATTCAGTTTTTTTGCATTTGGTCCATTTAGGCACCGGGAGGTGTATTATAGGCCTACGATACACCTGTCTTTTCACAGATCACTTTATGTATGGCCAACTTAAAGCGGATTGATTTCCCAGGCCCCCCCCCCCGGCCACATTTGGCACCGACTCAAGTTGCTCTTTAAAGTGGATGTAAACCCTCTTCTATACCCAGTGAAGTGAACAGCCTCAGATGATACACAGAGATAAAACAAGTTTTACATGTATATCTGCTGTCTTTGGTTTGCTATAGTCTTTAGAAAGTGGACATCGTGTTAGGCCCCGTACACACGACCAAGTTTCTCGGCAGAATTCAGCCAGAAACTCGATCAGAGCTGGATTCTGCCGAGAAACCCGGTCGTGTGTACACTTTTCACCGTTCTCTATTTCCTCGTTGCTCAATGAGGAAAGTTGGCCCGCCGAGATTCTCGGCGGCTTCAACACAGAACTCGACGTGTTTGGCACGTCGAGTTCCTCGGACGTGTGTACGGGGCCTTAGAGATTTTTTTTCTTCTTGTTCAGCACTGGGAGTGAAGTCTTGGCATACACTGTGTGACAGCTGATTGGAGGAAAGGCACACCCCCCCCCTCCACATAGGCAAAGGATCGAAGGAATGTGCAGAGATGTACTGTGAATAGACAAGCTCTCTGCCAATCTATTTATAGCACCCACCCCGGCACAAATTTCGGGCTGGTTTTATCTCGGTTGTCAGAGAACTGTCAGAAGTTATTAGGCTGATAACGGAAGAATGGAGCAGCAGAAAGACATTGATTTCAATGGGCAGGAGTGCTTTAGGAGCAGTGTATTCACCGCTCCTAATGCGCTGCAAAGAAACTGCTGGCAGGACTTTTTCTGACGCCCTGCCAGCGCACTGCTCCATTGTTAAAGCACTCAGGCTTTCACACTGGAGTGAATGGAGCGACTCTTTCAGGGCGCTTTGCAGGCGTTATTTTTAGTGCTATAGCGCCTGCAAAGCTCCTCAGTGTGAAAGGGGGTCTTAAACGCGAGTTTGGTGTTTTTGTTGCCAAAGCTCCTGAACTCGACTCAATAAAAACCTGTGTCCATGTTTAGGAGCAGCAGAGTTTAGGAGCAGCAGAGTTTAGGAGCAGTTAAAAGTCCCTCTCCTGAATGCACAATTGTGTTTAGGAGAGGAACCTTTTGGCAAAAAATGCAAATGTGCCCAAAACACGTGTAGATGGGCCTAATCGCTAGCCGCGTTTAGCGCTTGGGCATTTATTCATTGTTTACATGTGTTTTTTTTTTTGCGGTGTTAAACGTTTTTCTGTTGCCAGGAGATTTAATGTCTAGGGGCGTTTCAATGTACATGTAGCCTAATGCCGCGTACACATGATCATTTTTCGGGTTGTAAAAAAACAACGTTTTTTAAAAATGTCATTTGAAAAACGTTTGTGTGTGGGCTTCAGAGCATTTTTCGGGTTCTGAAAAACGACAATTTTTTTTTTTTCGAACATGCTCTATTTTTTCACAACGTTTTAAACTATGTCTTTTTTCGGGTTGTAAAAAATGATCGTGTGTGGGCTTTAACAACGTTAAAAACCTGCGCATGCTCAGAAGCAAGTTATGAGACGGGAGCGTTCTGGTAAAACTACCGTTCGTAATGGAGATGGCCCATTCATCACGCTGTAACAGACAGAAAAGTGCAAATCGTCTTTTACCAACAAGAAATCAGCTAAAGCAGCCCAAAGGGTGGCTTCATCTGAATGGAACTTCCTCTTTATAGTGCCCTGTACGCGTTGTACGTCACTGCGCTTTGCTAGAGCATTTTTTTTTCACTATCGTGTGTAGGCAACGTTGTTTTAATGATGAAGTTGAAAAAAACGTTATTTCTAGAGGCTGAAAAAGGTCATTTTTTACAACCCGAAAAATGATCGTGTGTATGCGGCATAAGGCTCAGAGATGGGTAAGCACTTTGGGTGATGCTGCTGTAAAGTCACTATCTACATTCCACCCAGTGCTGCTATAGATTGTAAATTCTAAAGCCTCGTACACACGACCGGATTTTCCAAAGCGCAGGACTTTTGTCCAAAGGGCGTTGGCCATTAACTTGGATTGTATTCAAATGGCAAAGAATTGTTGGCCAACAAGTACAAAACTACGTGTTTTTTCAGCTCTTTAGCGCCACCCTTTGGGAAACTTCTGCTAATGTTGTGTTATGGTTAGCATGGCTTCTGAGCATGTGTGTTTGTACTTTGGATTTTTTTCTGACGGACTTCTTTACACACAATCGGATAATCCAACATCACACATTTGTTGTCGGAAAATTTGAAAGCATGCTATCCAACATTGGTTGTCGTAAATTCCGACAACAATTGTACAATTTGTACATCCAACCGTTGTACAAACAGTTGGATTATATGACAACATCCTGCCCTCACACTTTTCCTGTCGGAAAATCCGATCGTGTGTACGAGGCTTAAGACTAATGATTGCTTTAGTTGAGAAAACGATGGGAGGTGGATAGGCCCCTAGATATCTGTTGGGCTCAAGTCCTCCACCTAGGTTGACTAGGGGTAAATCTACCCATAAGTAGATCCCATTGATGGTCTGAAAAGTGGCGAAACATGCTGGAGCAGCACCCTTTTAGATCAAAGTAGATTGGATGAGAATTTGTTGATCAACTGTATCAAAAGTAGCAGACTGTGAAATTGGCAGTCAGCTGGGGAAGAAAGTGAAGGCTTGTGTTTTTCTAATGGATGCCAACAGGGCATGTTTGTAGTTGGATGGGAGGAAGATGTTTAAGTTAAGCAACTGCTGCAAAACAGGAAGGGCCGTGTTCCTTTTTTTTATTCATTGTTGAACTTTGTTATATCATTAAGTGATAGGCAGTGCACTAGACGCTAGTGCTTATGTTTGGGTGTGTGTATATTTTATCATAATTAACAGGGGCTCTGTTGTGGGAGCCTCATTGCAGAAGCAGTTGTTTTGAGGTCGCCCTGTATAAATGAATCTACTAAGTGTAATTCCATCTCACATATTCTCTGGAGTAAAACTGGTTACATTTGTATGCATGTAGTGTGATTCATTATTCTCTTCATCAAGCGTAAGCGCAGATGTTATCAAATTATTTACTCCCTGTGCAGGCTCCGATTTTATCATTCCTTCATGTAATCACAGGCAGAGACTGCAAGGGAGCTTTTTCTCTTCTAATGGTTCTCTGAAGACAATAGGAACACAATATATATACATATTTCAAACCCGCACTAGTAAATTCAAGTTGTCTTTGATCATTTCTTTGACTTGTTCTTTCTCTGATTTATAGCCGTACCCCTCACTTTTTTTATACTAATGGTACAAACTCATATACTGTGAAGAGGTTTGCTGTATCTCTCTAATTATCCATATCCACCCTCATCTGGCTGCTTTTGCACTACCTCAGTAAGCCATCACCTATTTCAGCAGTTCTCAAATGTTTATAATCTTGTGGTAAAAGCTAGTATATTAATGCCATGCTGTTTGCTGTAGGACGTATCTGGAGCAGATCACAGCTATTGATTCCAGGACAGTGGGGAGCCCTGCAAATGAAATCCTTGCAGTCAACTACATATTGGACAGTATCAGAGACATTCAGAAGCAGAAAAACAAAGTCCACAAGATAACCGTAGATGTACAAAGACCTACTGGGTCATTCAGCATCGACTTTCTTGGAGGTTTCACCAGTTACTATGATAACATAACTAACATAGCTGTGAAGTTGGAACCAGCACGGGGGGCACAGCATGCTGTACTTGCTAACTGCCACTTTGATTCAATAGCCAACACCCCAGGTAAGGAGATCATTGGCTTGTTTGACTATGAACTGTATTCATTTCCTTTAAGGCTGGGTTCACACTAGTGCGATGCGGGAACCCTGTGAATCCCGCATCGCACCCGACTCGCACTGCCATAGGAGTGTCATACAACATTAACGACACCCCCATTTCAGCTCGCATATCACACTGCAAACTGACAGTTTGGACATGAATCGGATCACATAGGTGTGAACACTCATGTAATACGATTCTGGTGCGGACCAAAAAAAGGGTTCTGTGCGTGTTTGGTCCTAATGCGGTGCGATATCAGCCACACAATCTGTATGGCTGAAATCACATCGCACAGACATCACATGTGATTTGAACTGCAGTGCGAATCAAATGCGATGGCACACTAGTGTGATCCCAGTCTTTAAGGTTCGTACATACTATATGAAAATCGAGTGAACATTTTTCGTCCAAAGAATTATCATATAATGTGTACACAACTTTGACAACTGATTCTGAATTTTTGTACGAAAATTCCCGAAGTGCCAAACTCCAAAAAAGGTCTCATACGGGAATAGAACGAATGATTTTTGTTTAATGTGTACCGTTTTCGTACAGGAAAAATCTGAAAAGAAACGCTGCACATGATTAGAAACCATAAACAACAAAAAAAGCCTTTTGTCGTACGAGAATATTTAGAATTTTCATCCAAATTTTTTTTCATCGGTTCCGATTTGCTGTGAAACATCGAGGGAAAAACTGGACGATCGTTTGCCTGATTTTCTTATAGTGTGTACCCCACTTTAGACTCATTGGTGTTTTTAACCTAGTTAGGGCTGCAACTAACGATTACCGTATTTATTGGCATATAACACTCACTTTTTTTACCCTGAAAATGGAGGGTGAGCTGTGCCTGTGTGTTATACACAGGGGGCTGTCGAAAGTTTTTTTTCCTGAAACTTCCCTCTTAAAGTTAGGGTGCGTGTTATACGCTGATAAATACGGTATTTTCATAATCGATTAGTTGGCCGATTATTGTTTCGATTAATCGGTTAAAGGGTCACTAAAGGAATTTTTTTTTTCAGCTAAATGGCTTCCTTTACCTTACTGCAGTCCTGGTTTCATGTCCTTATTGTTCGTTTTTGCTTTGAAGTAGCTGCAATTCTGCTGTGATCTCCACACTTCCTGGTTGTCTGGCTCCTTATAACCACAGTACTGGGAGCTTTTCACGATGGTCTAAGCTGTCATTACTGTGTGTCTAAAACTCCTCAGAACCAATCAGATTCATTTTAAAAACAAAACACTGCCCTGGATTTGTTTGTTTTTGTTCTGTGGGTCTCTTTACTTCACAGAAACATGAAACCAGTTTAAAACCGAAAGTGAAACTAGAGGCACATTATATGATAGAATTTAATCTATTTTTAATCATTTTTAAAAGAAATCCGTTAACTTTTATGTCTCTATACCCTGCAAACAGTCATTTCAGCAAAAACTATTTTTTCCTTTAGTGACCCTTTAATAACCTTAGAAAAAAGAATTTTGCGGCGATTTGCATTTTTTACATTTTTTTTGTTGTTGGGCAGATAAAAAAACACAAATTGCCGCAAAAACACATAACGTGCTTTTCTGCAGCTTCTCCATTGAAGTATATTGAACAAAAAAAACGAAATAGCACCGTTTTGCTTTTATTTATTTTTTTTTTAAAAAACACTTTCCAAATACGCAGCAGCTGAAAAAATCATGGATGTGAACGTGTCCCATAGGAAAACATGTAAATGAACTGTAGTGTGTTTCTGCAAAATGCACCAAAAAACAGAGGTGTGACCCAGGCCTGAGATGTTTAGTAACACAATGGGGTTAAAAAAAAACAAAAATAAGTACAAAAAGAGCAAATCGCTACTGTAAGGGGTTCATTTTTTTTTACTGTGGGACAGTTAAAGTAATATTTACAGTAGCGATTTGTTCTTTTTGTACTATAAAGGGCTAATTTTTTGTTTTTTTTAACCCCATTATGTTACTGGCCGATTAATCGATTATGAAAAAGGTAATCGATTAATTTCATAATCGATTGTTGTTGATTAATCGATTAGTTGTTTCGGCCCTAAACCTAGTAAAGTTACTAGGTAAAGAATTTTGACTGATGAAACAAAGTTATACATGTCGAAGTTCACCATGCAGTGACACTAAAGGAAATTCACAATCTCTGACTCCTGCTTGCACAGGGCCTGTCTTTACTCTGATTATCTAAAGAGTAAAGAATAATAGATTGGTGGCTGCTGATAAATCCTTTATTGCAGGTTAAAGTGTACAGACTACAGTGACAAGCAAAACGAACAATGTAAAGGAAAAATGATGTTCATTAATTATTCTATAGAAATGTACTAAATGAATCCTCAGAAAAAGAACTAATATCTTTTTGAAATGCCCATCATGAACAGTAAACAAACATACATATAATGCTGCCCATATGTTGGCTTTCTACAGGTGCCAGTGATGATGCCGTAAGCTGTGCTGTACTACTTGAAATCCTAGGATCTCTCTCAAGTACTCCAGTCTCTTTGAAACATGCAATTATATTCCTGTTCAATGGTGCGGAAGAAAATATCCTGCAGGTAGCCATCTAGTTATCTATTCTTTACTACTCATAGCACTTAGTTATTAAACTCTAACTTGTGTCTATGGAATATGTTAGAAATTCTCAGGCCAACGCTGTCAGAGGAAGATTTCATCAAGTGAGATGAATATTTTCCACTGAAAGCCTATTTTTCCTCTTATTGTTTAAATGTGTTATATTGATGTCTCTGCGTGTCACATAGCATGAGTGCTAGTTTTAGCTTTGTAGCTCTCCTTTGTGAATGGTCAGCCATTCTTATGTGTCATATGTAGTGCTCAATGCCTGCTGGGTATCCTTTTATTATTGAGTGATTCTTCATTCTTACTCATAATGGCTTACCAACCCTCTATTAATCTAGAGTCTGCACTACTACAATTAACATTTTTTTTTTTTTTTTTAAAAACCAACCCAAAAAATCTACTGTGCACAAGCCAAATTCTCGCCTACAAGAATATTTTATTAGCATCTTTAATATTCTCTCTCTCTCTCTCTCTCTCTCCCTCTCCCTCTCCCTCTCCCTCTCCCTCTCCCTCTCCCTCTCCCTCTCCCTCTCCCTCTCCCTCTCCCTCTCCCTCTCCCTCTCCCTCTCCCTCTCCCTCTCCCTCTCCCTCTCCCTCTCCCTCTCCCTCTCCCTCTCCCTCTCCCTCTCCCTCCTTCGGGTATCGCGGCTCCGGCGCTGTGATTGGCCGGAGCCGCGATGACATTACTCCAACGCATACGACTTGCCATTGCTTCACTGCGCGTGTGACGATGACTTCGACACGGGGGATATCTCCTCACCTCTAGGCTGTGAAGCCTAAAATAATAATAATAAAAAAAATCACGATCGCCGCTTCCCGAGGGTTTTTTTTTTTTTAATGCAGAGGCTGGGCGTGACGTCATAACATCACGCCTGGCCTCCGACGATCATAGAGACTCTGGCGACCATCTGGTCTGCCAGAAATCTCTATGGTCAAGATCCGGGGCCGGTAGATCCGGTCACTGATTGCACAGGTGAGTTGGTAGAGGCACCGGAGGGTGGCGGGGGATGTTCCCTTTTGCTTCCTGTAAGAACGATCAAGCGGCAGAACAGCCGCTATGATCATTCCTATGGTGTGCAGAAACCGGCAATATCTGAATGATGCCTGTAGCTGCAGGCATCATTCAGATATCGCCTCACAAAGCCCATGCCGTTAATTTACGGCATGTGGTTGTTAGGTGGTTAAAGTGTGTAGGGGGTTATTTACTGTTAGAGCAGTACGAATGTGGCACTCCTTTCCACAGTTGATGTCAACGGGAATTTTTTTGTATAGATGTTTTTCTTAGCAAGTGCAACATACAGGGATTTGGAAAATAGTAGTTACACAAAGTTGAACTGGTTAGACTGGTGTCTTTGTTATGCCTTACCAACTATGAAACTATATATGTTACATAAGAATATAAGGAGAATGGAGATCCCATTGCTTTATATAACTTGGCAGGCTTTAGTTCCTATTTTTAAATAAAAGGAGTTTTCTGGCATTCTAAAACTCTGGATAATGAGATATGAGCCCATTTTCAGACTTACAATCTAAGCTTTTCTTTGGGCCTGGGAAATATGCTCTTTTGACCCATGTTTAAACAGCACTGGTATAGAAATTTAGAATTTGTTCTTGGTTCTACATAATGTAGAATCTAGAATGTTTAGTGCAGGTACCCAGTAACTTTCTAGCGTGTCTGGGAGCCCACAAAAACCCTGGCCACTTTAATATGCAAACACAAGCTTCCACTTGGATGTTAGTATGTGTTTCTGTCCCTTCTCACACCTCCTCATTTCTTAGTGATGCTACCCATCATATGGGTAGGAAAGTTGAAGCTTCCTAAGGCTATATTCACACCTAAGAATCATGGTTTTTAAAGCTTTTTTTATTTTTTTTCAAATGTTTTTTTTGCACGCTTTTGTCAGGCATTTTCGTATTTCATATTTCTTTCATAAAAAAGTTGCGGAGATCTGCTGTTTGAGCAGAAAATGTGCAACAAAACTCTTGCAAAAACATTTGATAAAAGCTCCTGTCGCACTTTTCAGGTGTTTCCATTGAAGTCTTTGGGGACAAAAATGCTAAAATCTTCCTGAAAAGTAATTGTGGTTGGTATGTGAGTATCAGAGCACTTTTAGTGACTGTGCACATGGGAGCGCTAAAAAGTAACTAAGAAGATGTGCAAGTACCACTGCATACCCACACTAACCGAAAACATACATTTTATACCATATGAATGCAAAAAAATGTTATATATATTTTTTTCATCTCAGGGCAGCCATGGTTTTATTACTCAACACCCATGGGCCAAGCTTGTTCGTGCTTTCATCAATTTGGAGGCTGCTGGTGTTGGTGGAAAGGAGCTGGTATTTCAGACAGGTATGTAGTCATCAATGTGAAACATTTGTTTTCGGGGAAGCTGCTTTATGTTTTAGACCTTTTTTATTTATAATCTGTCTATATTTAACCGCTTCCCAATCGGCCATTGCACTTAAACAGGTGGGAGATTTGCACTTCTAAGTCAACGTACCCGTACGCCGCTCAGAACGAGGCCACATGTTCCCGGTGGACACAGTGCATCACTGCTTAGCAGAAGGGCTCTGTGATTGGACATTCTGATCACATGATGGCTGTGTCCAATCAGCACTTATAGCTAATTGGACACACTATATAATCAGCGCTTATAGCACTTTTACTGTTTTACACACACTGATCACCCAGCAATTGTCCCCACACCGTGCCCTGTCAGTGTAAAACATCTGTTACACAGTAAACACACATCTGTACCAGTGATCAACATCTGTCGCATGGTACCAGCACTTATACTGCTTTACACACACTGATCACCCAGCAAGTGTCCCCACACCGTGCCCTGTCAGTGTAAAACATCTGTTGTACAGTAAAAACACATCGGTACTAGTGTGAAATATCTGTCACATGGTTCCAACACAAGAACAGACCCTTTCTGGCACTTTTTGTTTACATGTAAAAATCCTGTATTTTTTTGAATCCCCAAACACTATATATTTTTTTTAAAGCAGCGTTATTTGTGCAGAGTTTTTTTTTTAAATATGCACGTTTTAGAATTTGTAATGCAAAAAAAAATAAAAAATCACAATACATAACCCAATTTTATATATTAACTCTAAATCTCTAAAATTTAAATTTAATTAGATTTACATGCTTTACAATTGCGCATGCCCATGCAATGGCGACAAACTACATACATTTAATTCTACATAGGTGATGCTTTAAAAGCCATTACAGGTTACCACTTTAGATTTACACAGGAGGTCTTGTGCTAGAATTACTTACTTCCCAGGATCTGCCATTAACAGTGATACCTCACATGTATGGGACGATTGCTGTTTGCATGCTTGCAGGGCCGATGTGTGCAATTGCCTTTGAGCTTAAGCACGAGGGGACAGGGGTCCTTTTTTTTTATTTATTTTTTTAATCACTTATTTATTGCTGTCCCAAGGAATGTAAACATCATAGTATAGATGTTAGAAGGTGGGAGCAGTTTTAGGCTTAGTTAGTTCTCTCCCGGACCTCCAATTTAACCTTGTATTGCCATCTTAAAGCAGACCTTCATCCATGAATTTATAAACGAAAACAACGCAAACAAAGCACAAAAGCCACCTTAAAGCCAAATAAAATGAGTGTATGGGGAAATGCCAAATGAACGAGTAATGGTACTAATGTCTCAATTGGGAATGGACCTCAATGATGCTCTTTGCTCCATGGCTTGACAGGTTGCTGCAGGAATTGCAAGTCCCCCATCTAATCTAATGCCGCGTAAACACGACCGTTTTTCATGACGTGAATTTTTTTTTTTTTTTTAATGTCATTAAAAACGAACCATTCTACACTGCAGCACGTTCTATATTCTCACCTAGACAAGACTATCATCCAGCCTTTTGTGGCAAATACTAATAAACAAGCACGTTAAATTCCTGCAGCAAACCCACCATGGCCTAAAACTTCTAAAGCTTAAGTTTTTTATTAAACAACCATATAAAGCATATAATGTATAGTTGTGTTTTCGATTTATTATTGTTTTGACAGGCCCTGAAAACCCATGGCTGATACAAGCATATGCAGAGGCTGCCGTCCACCCCTTTGCATCAGTGGTGGCTCAAGAGATATTCCAGAGTGGTATTATCCCTGCAGATACAGATTTCCGCATTTACAGAGATTTTGGCAATATTCCAGGTTTGTTTTAATGTTGAAGCTAATGATATCTTATCTTGAATACTATATTTTTATGCATTATAAACTTTGTTTCATTTACCAATGAATGATATGTTGAGATATATATATATATTTTCAGGAGTTTTTGTTGTGGAATGGACCTTTTGTCTTACATTGATGTGACTGAACCAGCTGCATTTTGTCTTGCATGTTTGTTTTGTTACCCGATATACTGGGAGGGATGAAGGGAACAAATAGGAACCTATAGGGTTATATCGGTTTCCCTTCCTGCTTGCATTTTACTTATATTCTGTTCTCTGTTTTAAGTGGGGATTAATGAGATATATATATATATATATATATATATATATATATATATATATATATATATATATATAATTTATTTATTATATCTTTTAATGTAACAACACTGAAAAAATTACACTTTCCTACAATGTAAAGTAATGAGTGTACAGCTTGTATAACAGTGTAAACTTGCTGTCCCCTCAAAATAACCGCTGGCAACAAAAGTGAGAACATTCCGAAGTGAAATTGTCCAAATTGTGCCCAATTAGCCATTTTCTCTTCCCGGTTTCATGTGACTCGTTAGTGTTACAAGGTCTCAGGTGTAAATGGGGAGCAGGTGTGTTAATTTTGGTGTTATCGCTCTCACTCTCTCATACTGGTCACTGGAAGTTCAATATGGCACCTCATGGCAAAGAACTCTGAGGTTTTGAAAAAAAGAATTGTTGCTCTATATAAAGATGGCCTAGGCCAGTGATGGCGAACCTTGGCACTCCAGATGTTTTGGAACTACATTTCCCATGATGCTCTTGCACTCTGCAGTGTAGTGGAGCATCATGGGAAATGTAGTTCCAAAACATCTGTAGTGCCAAGGTTCGCCATCACTGGCCTAGGCTATAAGAAGATTGCCAAGACCCTGAAACTGAGCTGCAGCACGGTGGCCAAGACCATATAGCGGTTTAACAGGACAGGTTCCATTCAGAACAGGCCTCGCCATGGTCCACCAAGGAAGTTGAGTGCACATGCTCAGCATCATATCCAGAGGTTGTCTTTGGGAAATAGACGTATGAGTGCTGCCAGCATTTCTGCAGAGGTTGGTCAGTTCTCAGACCATACGCCGCACACTGCATCAAATTGTTTGTCAGCCCAGAAGAAAGAAGCCTCTTCTAAAGATCATGCACAAGAAAGCCCGCAAACAGTTTGCTGAAGACAAGCAGACTAAGGACATGGAGGTGAGGAGTACAAAGACAAGTGTGTCTTGCCTACAGTCAAGCATGGTGGTGGGAGTGTCATGGTTTGGGGCTGCATGAGTGCTGCTGGGGTACTTTAGTTCATTGAGGGAACTATGAACATGTACTGTGACATACTGAAGCAGAGCGTGATCCCCTCCCTTCAAAGACTGGGCCGCAGGGCAGTATTCCAATATAAGGACCCCAAACACATCTCCAAGACGACCACTGCCTTGCTAAAGAAACTGAGTGTAAAGGTGATGGACTGGCCAAGCATGTCTCCAGACCTAAACCCTATTGGGAATCTGTAGGGCATCCTCAAATAGAAGGTGGAGGAGCACAAGGTCTCTAACATCCACCAGCTTTGTGATGTCGTCATAGAGGAGGAGTGGAGGAGGACTCCAGTGGCAACCTGTAAAGTCCATGTTCAAAAGGGTTAAGGAAGTACTGGAAAATAATGGTAGGTGGCCCTACAAAATATTGACACTTTGGGCCCAGTTTGGACATTTTCACTTAGGGGTGTACTCACTTTTGTTGCCAGTGGTTTAGATATTAATGGCTGTGTTGGGTTATTTTGAGGGGACAGCAAATTGACACTGTTATACAAGCTGTACACTCAGTACTTTACATAGTAGCAAAGTGTCATTTCTTCAGTGTTGTCACATGAAAAGATATAATAAAATATTTACAAAAAATGTGAGGGATGTACTCACTTTTGTGAGATACAGTGTGTGTGTATATATAATAATATATTTCTAGATAAAACATTATTTAATCTGTAGATTATCCATGCTCGTTCATAGTTTCACATTGTGTATAGCCCATGTATGAACCTGTTACCATGTGATTCTATAATTTTGATGGTGTGGATATGCAGTTTGTCTCATGGAGAAGTGGTTGAAAATGAATGTACACAGCCATACATTTAAGGCTTCATTTCCATGGACGTTTTTACAGCCACTTTTCTGAGCGTTTTTTGCAGCTTAAAAACAGCTCTCCATGTTAGTCTATGGCCTCATGCCCACCATGACGTTTTTGAGCTGTAGATGGCTGAGACATTTTTAAGCTGCAAAAAAAAAAAAAAAACAGGACCAGGTGCGTTCTGAAGCTCCAGCGTTAGAGCTGTAAAAACGCCAGACGTTAAATGCGCAAAAACGCTAAAAACCGCTACTGCAGCGTTTTTGAGCTCCAGTGTTTTATCAGCAAAAATTTCTTGGGTCACTGTAGCCTCTGTAAACACAGGAAATTCCCAGGAGTGCTTAATAACATGGACAGGCTTTTTTAAGCTGTAAAAAACGCTCAGAAAAGTGGCTGTAAAAACGTCCATGGAAATGAAGCCTAAATCATAATAAATATGGTCTTGTTAGTGGTATATCTGAAAGATGGGAAGTGTACAGCATGTTTTCCACTCTGCAATTTGCTTAGCATTATCAAATATCATTTTGACTGTCCTGGGACATTTTGCTATGTTTTTACTTTTTTTTTTTTTTTTTTTAATCTCTGTACTACTTGTTATCATTTAGGTATTGACTTGGCATTCATTGAGAATGGCTTCATATACCATACAAAATATGACACGGCAGATAGAATTCATACAGACTCCATCCAAAGAGCAGGTTGGTAATATTTTTTGTCCAACATACATTTTGCTATGAATCAACGTAAGGAAATATCTTGTGGCAAAAAAACCCCAGTGAATACAAACTATATTGGCTGACTAGGAAACCCTTTTTTAAGTGGAAACCCATGCAAATATGTTAAATACCCTTTAGTACAGTTACATTAAATATTATTAGATTTTTAAAATACTATTCTACTTCTGTATTTTGTTATACTTGCAATCCTGTGCACAGCAGCAATCCAAGTGTGAAACTGTATGATAAGCCTGTTACGATAGTGTTGTAGATATAACATCTTTCTGGCACTGAAGACTGCAGGGATGGCTAACTTGCTCTAGGACAGGCGCACAAGGAAAACAATCGCAGTACATTGATGTCTCCTGTGCTCCTGTCTGGAAGGGGACATAAGTACCTGCATAACGGTCAGGAAATGGTGTTGGGGGCACAGGGGGAGGCTGTGGGTGCAACGAAAGTACAACTGAGACAGCGGGTGCAGTAAAGGTTGAGACGGATGCAGTGGCAACTTCAGGTGGTACAGAAGAGACTTTGTGTTTATATGCTTTACTTCATATAATACAATTTTATCCTTTTTATAAAAAGTCTGATTTGATCTATTTATCATTTTCCATGCTGTACTGTATGTATTATATTTTAATGTGAATTTTTTTGTTCCACTCAGGTGACAATATAATGGGGGTATTAAAATACTTGGCATCGTCACACCTTCTTGCTGACTCGTCAGAATATCGTCATGGGAACTTGGTTTTCTTTGATATGAGCGGCTTCTTTGTGCTGTCCTATCCAGCTCGCATTGCTACCATTGTAAATTACATCATTGGCACAGTTGCTTTGTTTTATCTAAGCAAAAACACCATTAAATACAAGCGAGCAGGTAAGCTATTGTATGTATCGGCGATGATTAAAAAACTTAAAGTGGAAGTCCAGCTTACATCTAACTAGCCTTAAAAGAGCTCTCCTATCCTAAAACCATATGTTAAATAACCTGTGTAAGAAAGATGTATATACTGTACCCCACTATTTTCAAGCCTTTCTGGTCAGGTCACATGATCTCCTCTGTGTCAGCCAGCGGTAGCTACAAGGCATTGCCCGGATAATGACATCACCCATAGGCTTCAGTGGTCCATCAATTGCTGGCTCTCCCTCCTCTCTGCTGCAGCAGCGCTGGTTTAATACGGGAGCTGGATCACGTGACTGGACCAAAGCAGCCTGAAAATGGCTAACTATTTACATCTTTCTTGCATTGGTTAGTTAGCATAAGTGTTAGGAGGGGTGCAGGACAGTTTTAAGGCTAGTTAGGTGTAAGCAGGAATTCCACTTTAATAACATTGTTATATTATGTGCATATCCACTGTCTTTTTGGACATCCTATATTAGGCTTAACTGTAAAATTGACAGTCTGTCGTCATGGCAGACTGTAATTTTTTTTTTTTCTTAAACTGCTTGAAATGTCGATCAGTTTGTATCCCTCTCTACTTGCCAGAAGTCAATCAAACGGCAAGGGACATGCTGGGAAACTTTTCTCAATCAGTGGCTGCAGCTGTTAATCAGTGTAGTCTGAGCAGCGCATGCTAGATGTCAAATTCCAATTAACCGGCGCGGTAGATGGGGGTGTTCTTGGGTAGTGGGGTTGGGGAGTTCCACCATCCACCTAATTTGTGTGGATGGAGCAATCTGGCTGAACAAAAAAAAAAAATCATCTATGGCCAGCTTTAGTTGGAAGATTTCTGGCTTTTGTAGTTCAGCTTTTATAAAAAAAACAACACCAACTCAGGAACATTTAAAACAATGTTACCAATATTGTGTCAGTACAGTTAAAGTACAATTGTAAGATTTCCTTACCTCAATTCAAAATTAACTCAATTCATTGTTTTCTTAGTTTTCAACTGCTCAGTTTTGTATTTAGGCGGGCATTGTATGTATAATATATTAAAGTAGCTGTTCTGGCTCTTTTTTTTATTTTATACATTTTTTTGAAGAAAGGATTTCTTTGTCATTACACATGGCATACATAACAAATACAATGGAATAACAGAGAGGATATTGCTATACACACAAAATGGTAATGATGATGCACTACATTTAGTGGGTGATGAAATGTGGGCAATTCACACTGGACAAATCAGCAGGCAACAGAAGTTGGGAAGAGGGAGTTCCAGTTCTTTTTAAATGATTTCCGCAATTTCTAATGTAGGTGTATTCATTGTGAATTTATTTTATTCTGTGTAGGTATGAACTATGCTCGTGACCTCATGGTTGGACTATTCATCACAGTGACAAGCTGGGTCTCGGCTCTAGTAACTGTTCTCATCATGGCGGTGCTGGTCACGTTAAGTGGCTGTGCTCTCTCATGGTATACACATTTCTATGTGTCTGTGGCTCTGTATGGTGTTGCTGGTCTAGCTAAGATCCTATTAATGCACTCGCTGGCTAAAAAATTCTATTTTGCAGTAAGTGTTCTCATAATTTTGTTTTTGCTATTCATAGTTGAGAGATTTCACACACTGGAGGGAACAAAGAAGATTCAATGCCGTTAAAGTGGATCTAAACCCATAATTTAAATGTTGGCTATTCCTTGCCCCCGCTTGCTGCTCTGTAACCTACACTGACCCAAATGCTTCGGCAATACTTGCCTAATAGGAGCTTTGGGCTGAATTGGAACACTAATGTTTGGAACAGCTTGGGTTAAGGAGAAGAAATGATAATGAAAGATAATAATTGTGCAATCTTTAACATCTAGGTCTTTTTGTAGAAAGGTGATAGTGGGAAACGTGATATTGTGCACAGCTTCTCACGCCCTCTTTATTACAATGCAGAGGAGTGTATGTAGCAGAATGCACTGTTCCCAGGAGGATTTGGCTTTACTGGGTTAAAGTTTAGTAGACAATGTTAACTGTCCACATTGGTTAGCCAGTGTATTGCCTTTTTTCTTTGGCATTGTAAAGATATTAAATGTACTAGCATATCATTGTTTAATTTTTTTTTTTGCTAAGATCTTCTCGTTATTGATATAAAATAAAAAGTTATCCTAGAACTCTCATGGATGTCTAGCAAATATTAGTTCTGCTATATCATTTGAAGTGGCCTAAACACTATCACTTTGCCCACTCAGAGTCTGTTGATAGTCCACCTCTCTACTTGCCTATACTCCCTCCTTCATCCATATCTCCTGTCCTTGTGAAGTACCTGGTTCTTCTGGGTAGGAGATGCTCCCTCCTTCATCCATATCTCCTGTCCTTGTGAAGTACCTGTTTTTCCTGGGTAGGAGATGCTCCCTCCTTCATCCATATCTCCTGTCCTTGTGAAGTACCTGGTTCTTCTGGGTAGGAGATACTCCCTCCTTCATCCATATCTCCTGTCCTTGTGAAGTACCTGGTTCTTCTGGGTAGGAGATGCTCCCTCCTTCATCCATATCTCCTGTCCTTGTGAAGTACCTGTTTTTCCTGGGTAGGAGATGCTCCCTCCTTCATCCATATCTCCTGTCCTTGTGAAGTACCTGGTTCTTCTGGGTAGGAGATGCTCCCTCCTTCATCCATATCTCCTGTCCTTGTGAAGTACCTGGTTCTTCTGGGTAGGAGATGCTCCCTCCTTCATCCATATCTCCTGTCCTTGTGAAGTACCTGTTTTTCCTGGGTAGGAGATGCTCCCTCCTTCATCCATATCTCCTGTCCTTGTGAAGTACCTGGTTCTTCTGGGTAGGAGATGCTCCCTCCTTCATCCATATCTCCTGTCCTTGTGAAGTACCTGTTTTTCCTGGGTAGGAGATGCTCCCTCCTTCATCCATATCTCCTGTCCTTGTGAAGTACCTGGTTCTTCTGGGTAGGAGATGCTCCCCCCTTCATCCATATCTCCTGTCCTTGTGAAGTACCTGGTTCTTCTGGGTAGGAGATACTCCCTCCTTCATCCATATCTCCTGTCCTTGTGAAGTACCTGGCATTTTACTTCCTTCAAGGATACAGTGCTGCTCTTCCTCTTTGTCAAACCCTGTGTAGGCTGCATTGGATTGTGTCAGGGTTTAGACATGAGCTTTGGACCTGTCAATTCTGCATCCTGAGAGGAGGTCACTTCCATTTACCCAGCACTGGCTATGAAGTTACAGGGATTGTGGTACAGAGGGAGTATATGTTGTGTTCTAGAGACCCTGAATGGGCAAAGTGTTTTTTTTTTTTTTTTTTTTTTTTTTTTTTTTTATTAGGTCAAGGCCATACATTGCTTTTTAAGTTAGAATAAAGCAAAGCTATCTAGTTTATAAAGTCCTATTTCCAATTGCTCTTTGCAGTATTTAGCCTGGACAGTAGATGGCAGCTGTTGGCTCAAGTGAAAGTTGCCAGTGTAGTAAACTTACCCTTTACTTTGCTGCTATAGTAGACTGGTCTGCTTCTCATGCCAGTTTCCTGAACGATATGGCAGAATATTTAGTATGCTGGATGTTGTGCGATTTGACTCGTATCTGTATTTTCTTCTTCGGTTCTCCAGAACACAAACCAGCAGTACCTTGGAGATCTCTTCTTTGATGTGTCCTTGCTTTCATGGGGCATACCAATGGTGCTTCTTACTAATAAAGGCCTATGCTCTGCTTATTTCTTCGCCATGTGGTTGATTTTTCCTTTGATCACAAAGATGTTACTTCGGCAAGAATGGATTCATCAAGGTATGTATGTTTAAGGTATGATTAGCGATGCATGACAATGTAGCATTTAAACAAACTCCAGTATTCCTTTTTTTGAATAAATACATTTCATTCTGATATTCCCAACATGCAGACAGTTGCCCTTTTTATAATGTCTTGTAGTCTGGGGGCAATAGAAGCAGATGTATAAGACATTCATACTGATGCTGCCATCTTGCACTGCTTCAAAATCAATGTAAGCATACTTTAAAGTAGAACTTTTTTTTCTTTTGAATAGAGAAATAGAGGGGTATAACCAGTGTCAATTTTTTTTTCTTTTTGTCATCTGTGTCCCATTGGGGAGATTTCCCTTTTTTTTCCCTGTCCCAAAAGCCAGAACCTGAAATTATTACAAATCCCACAAAAGTGAGGGAATCCTTTGTCACCAGGGTCACCAAAACTAGTGCCCTCATTGGAAGATTTCCCCTCAATTCCTGTTCTGGTGACACTTATTTGTCATGTCATGTTTTCATTATCTGTATATATTTTGAGCACTTTCACCTCATATCCCTTGAGGAAAGTTGTATATACCCTAAACACGTTGGGAAAGGGAAATCGGTGATTGAATTTTCACGTATCACACCAACATGCATTATATGTTTTTATTCCCCCTGTATTGGAGGATGGGAGATTGGTGATTTCTTCACAACGTAGACAGTTGCATACGTGTATTTTTGTGCCTCGTTTCACTATGTACAGCAAGGCAATGTGAAATATGTGCATCTTTAGTGACTGTTTTATCGCTTTTGTACAATTAGAAAAAAAAAAAAAAAAAAAAATTATATATATATATATATATATATATATAATTTTTTTTTTTTTTTTTTTAGGAATCTTTTATATATATATATATATATATATATATATATATATATATATATATATATATATATATATATATATATATATATATATATATATATATATATATATATATATATATATATATATATATATATATATATATATATACACACACATATACATACACATATACATACATACGGCGGTTGGTAAGCCTCGGGGAGCGATCCGGGACGACGGTGCGGCTATTCGTTTATAGCCGCTCCGTCGCGATCGCCCCCCGGAGCTGAAGAAAGGGAAGAGCCATATGTAAACACGGCTTCCCCGTGCTTCACTATGGCGGCGCATCGATCAAGTGATCCCTTTTATAGGGAAGACTCGATCGATGATGTCAGTCCTACAGCCACACCCCCCTACAGTAGTAAACACACACTAAGTGAACACTAAATGTTGCAGCGCCCCCTGTGTTTAACTCCCAAACTGCAACTGTCATTTTCACAATAAAGAATGCAATTTAAATGCATTTTTTGCTGTGAAAATGACAATGGTCCCAAAAATGTGTCAAAATTGTCCGAAGTGTCCGCCATAATGTCGCAGTCACGAAAAAAAAATCGCTGATCGCCGCCATTGGTAGTAAAAAAAATAAAATGCAATAAAACTATCCCCTATTTTGTAAACGCTATAAATTTTGCGCAAGCCAACCGATAAACGATTATTGCGTTTTTTTTTTTTTTTTTTTTTTTTTTTTTTACCAAAAATAGGTAGAAGAATACGTATCGGCCTAAACTAAGGGAAAAAATATTTTTTATATATGTTTTTGGGGGATATTTATTATAGCAAAAAATATTGAATTTTTTTCAAAATTGTCGCTCTATTTTTGTTTATAGCGCAAAAAATAAAAACCGCAGAGGTCATCAAATACCACCAAAAGAAAGCTCTATTTGTGGGGAAAAAAGGACGCCAATTTTGTTTGGGAGCCACGTCGCACGACCGCGCAATTGTCTGTTAAAGCGACGCAGTCCCGAACTGTAAAAACCCCTTGGGTCTTTAGGCAGCATATTGGTCCGGGGCTTAAGTGGTTAAGCTACACCAGTGTGAAAGACCGAGTGCATTCACACTGGGGCATTGCGCTTGCAGGATGGGAAAAAAGTCCTGCAAGCTGCATCTTTGGGGTGGTGCGGGAGCGTTGTGTACACCGCCCCCTGTCCATTGAAATGAAAAACCTGAAGGCACCCTGGTTAAAGGCTTCTGTAAAAAAATCACTAGAGTGTGACGTAGAGATGCAGAAATGCTATGCCCCCTAGAGGACTTGTGTGGAATCTGTTTTATTTTATTCTACAGTACATAAAACTCTGCTTAATGCTATATACCTAATAGAACTTTGCATTGAAAACGGAGGTACATCTTCCAAGTACATAGTAAAATTGTGCACTTTTTTTTTCTCCCCTCACAGGTTCATCCTATAAATACATTTCAATATACCTGTTGGGATTATTTTTTCCTTACCTGCACACCATGTATCATGTGTGGGCAGCGTTTGAGATGTTCACACCTATCCTTGGACGGAGTGGAACAGAAATCCCACCTGATGTGGTGATGGCCGCTTTAATGGTTGTTTGTACAATTATGCTTGTATCTTACTTTGTAAGTACCCTTAATATACCTATTATGTCTGCTATGTAACAGCCTCCTCCTATGCTTGTAAACCACACTTTAGTAATCCAAATTAGACTGGCCCATGTTACTGATGTATGCACAGTCTATTTTAGAAACCTGTAGGACCATTCAGCACAGATAAATGTGGTTATAAGCATACTCCACCTAGTTCTGATATACATACAGATATGTCATCCACAGGAATTTATTTTTATGGCATACATGGAACTAGAATGCCAGATTAGCCCATGTAGGTGCACTTTAGCCACATTGAGATAAGAAATGTTCTGGAGATAAATACCTGTAGTATTTTCAGCAAACAAGATAAAATATTGTAGTATCTCTGAGTAAGATCCTTTTCATGATATGTTTCTCTGTTTTAGTGTTTAGTAAACCCAACAGGTCTGTACTATTATTAAAAGTAGTTAGTAAAAATACATACATGATTTACTTTACATTTTCCTCCTTATTTTAGATCAAGTTTATTTATCTAGTCAAGAGCATCAAAAAGTTAATGATGTGTTTGGCATTTGTGTCTGGTGTGACGTTCGTCCTTGTCTGTAGTGGCCTGTTCTTTCCATATAGTGGCAGTATGGATAGTCCCAAGCCAAAGAGGGTCTTCCTACAGGTAATCCTTTTCTACTGTATATTGTATGCACTGCAGAGACATTTTAAGGATTCTCCCTTTGCAGTGTGTGCCCTGTTGTCAGTGGAAAATACAACATGCTTTTATTATTCTATTGCTGTGTGCGCTAGACTGTCTTTATTTATATTTTATTTGCCTGTTGTTTTTTTTAATTTTTGTCTTTTGTATAGTAGTGTTTTTGAAACAAAAACAAAATGGCCAAAGCGGCTCTTTTTCAAAAATGGCCATGCCTCTTCTCTATATTGCATTATCCTGGTTTTGTTCATCAGCTGTCTCTGTGGCAGCACAGCCACATTCAACCCTATCCATTGCTTAAAGGGGTTGTAAAGGTTTGTTTTTGATTTTCTAAATGGGTTTCTTTAAGCTAGTGCATTGTTGATTCACTTACCTTTTCCTTCGATTTCCCTTCTAAATGTGTTTTTTTTTCTTTCTTTGTTTGAATTTCTCACTTCCTGTTTCTCCTCAGTAAGCTTGCCCCCATCATCTGGCTAGGGGTTGGTCAGCCAAAATGGCTTACTGAGGAGGGGCAGAAAGTGAGAAGGAAAAGGTAAGTGAAATAACAATGCACTAGCTTAAAGGAACCCATTTCGAAAATTTAAAATAACCTCTACAACCCCTTTTAAAGTGTATGTAACCCTTATCAATTCACTTAGCTATTTGCTCTGCTCCCTTTTGCTAAATATGCCATCAAAAGTATTTACTTATATCTGTTCAGATATACCTGTTGATTTTGCCAGAAATGCAGTGAACTGGTAACTTCTTGTGCCGTCTGCCTGTGTACAAGTTGGGGTTACGGAGATGAGAAGGGGAGGAGATGAAAGGGGTGTCTGTCTGTTTCTGTTTTTTTTTTTTATATTCCCATGTGTTTTTATGTCAAGAACACGTCAAGGGTATAGGTCACTTGGCATTTAGCTTGCACAACTGAGAGAACAAAAAGCTTAAAGGGTCACTAAAGAATTTTAATTTTTTTTAGCTAAATAGCTTCCTTTACCCTACTGCAGTCCTGGTTTCATGTCCTCATTGTTCGTTTTTGCTCTGATGTTGCTGTAATTCCTCTCTGTTCTGGACACTTACTGGTTGTCTGTTTCCTGATAACCACAGTACTGGGAGATTTCTCACTGTGGTCACTAATCAAGGAGGTGTGATTACTGTGTGTCTAAAACCCCTCAGCACCAATCCAGTTTCATTTTACAAACCATCACTGCCCTCTATTGGCTCTCTGGCTCTGTACATCAGAGAACCAGGAAACAACAGCAAAAACGAAACTAAACTGTAGGTACATTATATGATTGGTTTTTATCTATTTTTAAAAGAAATCCGTTAACTATTATGTTTTTATAACCTGTAAACGGTCATTTCAGCTAAAACATTTTTTTCCTTTAGTGACCCTTTAAACAATGATCCACATCCGCAGAGAAATTAGTTAAAACGGACGTAACAAGCTTTATAGCAGACAACATAAAGAGCAATGGTTTCTAAGGATAGGCAATCCATCGTTATTTATGAAGTAATAGTCTTTTAGATACCCTGCCGGCCACAAAGAAAAATTGACTGACTAGCATTGGCTTGGGGGGGGGAGACGTATCAATTAAGATAATCATAGTTCATGAAAATTAGTAGAATGAAGAGGATTGAAAAACTGGAGGAACGAAAGGGCTTTGCATTGGAGTGAGTTTAGCGAAGGTGGAGAACCAAAAAGAAAAATAAAGGAAGTAGAAGGATGGGAGAGAGTAGAACAATGACGTGGTGTAATTCTGGAAAATGTCTTGTAGGAAAGCCTCATATGAGTACCAAAGTCTACTCAAGGGTCCCACACTCTGGCTGTGAGGGTTTTCATAAGTTTAGCCACTCAAAAATGAGAATGCAGGTCAAGTGTGGTCAGCTAATGTGATCCCCGCCAGTGAGAGGCAGTTCAACATCCTGTGGCCAATAATACGTTCATCAACCTTCTAGCATTTATGGACACATGGACACATGGGATGGTGGGAGACCAGACAGGTGTACTGTATATAGCTGGGTCAAGTTTGTCGCATTTGTAAAAGTGTAGGCGAGTTTCTACTTTCTGTCAAAAGCAGTGTATCTTGAGACAAGTCCAGTATATTTGGAGCAATGTCCCGATAATGGTCCAGACAACTTCCAACAGCAGTCTGACAGGTTAGGTTATAGTCAAGGGTATGGAGAAATGCAGTGATGTGGTAGAAATGATAAAATATTTTAAATTGGTTCACTTTATAGACTGTGCAAAGAGAGATTTTGTGTGCAGCCTCCCAAGTTTTGCCCAATCCTTTGGTGTAAACTTTCTATTTAGGATTCATTCCTTTTTATTCATACAGTACGCTATGGGTGTGTCAGGGATTGGAGCCATCAAAACTTTATAAACCAGTCCTTTGCATGCTGCTCCTGCAATGCAAAGCTTTTCAAAGGGTGAGGGGGAAGAGGTCGTCAAGGTAGGTGCAATAGCTTGCACAAAATGTTTTATTTGAAGGTAACTAAAAAGTGATCTAGATAGTAGTTCAAGCCACTTTTGTAGAGTAGCAAAAGGGAGAAGATTTTTTGGTCTATACATCTAATGTCTTGCCAATTTACAGGAGAGATTTAGGTTTCCAAAACGATACTATTTCTAGTATAGCCAGAGTATAGAGAAAAATGTATGCATTTAAATCACAAATAAAGAAATAAAATATTTTTTATTTAAAAGGTTTTTATTGAGCACACCAGACAGGGTAGAGCACGACGATCAACAAGATTTGTACAGTACGAACAGGCTATTACAAAGACCAAAAATAAAGCAGTAAATATGGTAAAAGTAAAGCAGTTGGTGTTGGCAAGTTCACCAAAAAGTAGGCAGAAGGTACAACAATAACAACATTGTTATCCCCAGTCCGGTGTACACAAACAGGTTTTCAAAATAACGAAGAAGACTTTACATCTTGGAAAACAGAAGACAGAAAAGAAAGCAAGAAAATGAAGCGAACCAAGGGGAGGTTCAGTAGAAAACAAGGGCGAAAGAGGGTAAAGGGGGGTGGAGGAGGGGGGGGAAAAAAAACACCCCCAAGGAGGGGTTTTGGGATGAGCAGACATTTGGTCAGGAATACATGCACCGCTATGTTGGCACTGCCGAGGGGATCACAAAGGAGTTAAAATCTTGGGAGAATCGGAAAACGTGCCAGTAAAACCAGGTTTCACTGAATTTTTCCTCCTTACGGTTTAATGCGGGCGTAAATTGTTCCATCAAGTTAATTTCGTTCACCACAGCTATCCATTGCCCAAGTGCAGGGGGATCTGCGCATTTCCATTTTTGCGGAATACACATTTTAGCGGTGTTAAGGTGGATCAAGAGGGATTTCTTATATCGACGCCTCGACATCGGGGTAAGATGAAGCAAGCACTGTGCCGGATCATCATCAAGTGAAATGTCTGTCAGTCTAAGAACCATACATCGAATAGCATCCCAGAAGGGGCGAACACGTGGGCATGTCCAGAATATGTGCAGTAGCGAACCGTCCGATTTGCTGACATCGCCAGCAGGTGGAGGGAACTGAAAGGAAGATCTTGTAAAGGAGCGTAGGCACTCTATACCAACGAGACAGGATCTTAAACCCAACTTCCTGAAAACTGCTCGTTGTGATTCTACACAAGTGTGATTCTACACAAGCTTTTAGAGTTGCGCTACACTATATTTAGGTTATCGGTTATTTAACACATTCAATGTGGCAAGCAACCCCCGGAGTTTATGATTTCACTCTATTCATTGTTTATTATTATTTGATTGCGGTAATTGATTACGTTTGGTTTTCAGGTGTCAAATTTGATTCCTACATATTCCAAGAATTCCAGGAGTACTGATTGGAGAAGCAAATTGTTTCAAGAGTCTGGAAGCTTAAATTGATAGGCAGGGCTTCCGATTTTAGAGTTGTCAAACTTGTAGCCTGATAAGGACACACATTCTTTTTTTAAAGCAGGAATCAGGGGTAGTTGGAGGTTGTGTAACTGTTGGAGTATGTCTGCTGCAAAAAGCAAAGGTTTAATTGTGATCCATCAGAAATGAAGTAGGCAAGGGATTGACATCACATGCTTAAGGCCCCATACACACGGGAGGATTTATCCGCGGATACGGTCCAGCGGACCGTTTCCGCGGATAAATCCTCTTGAGGATTTCGGCGGATTTTCATGCGATGGAGTGTACACACCATCGCATTGAAATCCGCGCCGAAATCCTCTGGCGATGACGTGTCGCCGCGATTATGACGCGGCGACGTGTGCGACGCTGTCATATAAGGAATTCCACGCATGTGTCGAATCATTACGACGCATGCGGGGGATCCCTTCGGACGGATGGATCCGGTGAGTCTATACAGACCAGCGGATCCATCCGTTGGGATGGACTCCAGCAGATGGATATGTTCTGCATGTCAGCGAATATTCGATCTGCTGGAATCCATCCCAGGGGAGAAATATCCGCGGAAAAAGATCCGCTGGCGTGTACACACCATAGGATCTATCCGCTGAAACCCATTTGCTGGGATTTATCTGCGGATGGATTCTATGGTGTGTACGGGGCCTAAGAATTCAGAGCTCTGTTTTTATGTCGGAGTGGAAGGTAGGAGCGTTTTTATATTTCTGGCACATCAACAGTTATTTTTCTGTACTTGTGGAAGGGGTGAAAAATTGGGAAATGTGCATTTATTCTACAGATGTACTTTGTGTGTTTTTGTTTTTTGTATTTTTTTGTCATAATCCCTGACATGTTCCTTTCTCTCTACTGTTAGCATACAGCACGGACCTTTCACAATTTGAATGGGGAGGTGGTAAAGACAGATTCTGGTATATGGATAAATGCCTTTGATTACAGTGGCTTATATCATGTCACTCCTCATATACCTGAATTAAATGAGACAGTCAGAGCCCCATGCGACGATGCTCCATTCTGTGGTTACCCCTGGTTTTTTCCTGTTCATTTTCTGCTCAGGTTAGTGGTCACGTCATGGTGTAATATATATGTATGTGTGAGATATCTATCTATCTATTTTTCCTATATTTTAGTCATCTGCATGACTTTCTCTAACTTGTAAAAAAAAAAAAACACCAGTATAATAAACATCAATTATGGAACAAATTAAACTTGATGCTTGCCACACACGGCAGCTTAAAGGGGTTGTAAAGGTTCATGTTTTTATTTTTTACTAACAAACAATTATAAGGGTTTTGCACAGAGTGGCCCTGATCCTTCTCTTCTAGGGACCCCCTGTGGCGCTCCTGGCTCCTCCCCGTATTGAGTGCTCCCTCAGAGACCTGCATTCTAAGGGGACACCCTTGCGGGTGCGCTCCTGAGTCCTGCTGCTGCGTCTATTGACAGCAGGATTCAGCCCCGGCTCCCGTGTCACTGGATTTGATTAACAGCAGAGGAGCCAATGGCTGTGCTGCTATTAATCTATCCAATGAGGACCCAAGACAGCAGCTAGAGGTTCAGATAAGCAAAAGAGGGGCTCGGGGGGGCTACTGCACTAAAACGCAGAAGTTTTTTTTACCTAATGCATAGCATGCATCCTTGAGGGTTTACAACTCCTTTTAAGTGATTGAACTTCCAAACTTAATTTTATGTTACAATTGCAAAACAATTGAAGACCTAAAATTATAGTTTCTATCAATGCAAGGATTGTAGTTGCTTTGATTTAATTCAACAGAAAATTATCAATGACTGAATTTTGATGCTCAGTTAAACCCATGGGTGGTAGAAGGCTTTGTTTCTGGCAATTACTTGGTGCTGCTATTTGTCATTTCTGTTTGTCGAAGTGGTTAAAATTTTCTAAAAATCAGCACTGTATGGCTATCCTAACAGTTGAATTTTTGTATTACTAGGACTTTTCTGGTCCAGTGGGGCTTGGAAAATTGCAGTGACTATTTTTATAGGAAGATGAGAAAGATCTGAACCACTGCACTCCAACAATCCACTTTATTTGGTATAAACATTAAAGCGGATGTGCCACTAAAACAATATATTAAAAGCTAGCAGCTACAAATACTGCAGCTGCTGACTTTTAATATAAGGACACTTACCTGTCCTGGAGTCCAGCGGTGATCGCAGCAGAGGATGAGCCGATCGCTCGTCACCCTGCTGCTCCCCCCTCCATCCACGGTGAGGGAACCAGGAAGTGAAGCGCTGCGGCTTCACTGCCCGGTTCCCTACGGCGCATGCGCGAGTCGCGCTGCGCCCGCCGATTGGCTCACACGCTGTGTGCTGGGAGCCGAGTGTTCCCAGCACACAACGGGCGACAGACGGGATGTGACGGAATGCCCGTCTTTCGCCCGTAGCGTGTGGCCGGAAGTGGGTGCAAATACCTGTCTTTAGACAGGTGTCTGCACCCCCCTCCCCCCTGAAAGGTGTCAAATGTGACACCGGAGGGGGGGAGGGTTCCGATCAGCGGGACTCCACTTTAGGGTGGAGGACCGCTTTAAAACCAGACAGCTAGAACAAGTACAGTGGGGGACGAGCAGGTAGACACGTTTCGTGCTAAAGTCGGCGCTTAATCATTACCCCATGATTGGGATAATTATTAAATGCTGACTTTAGCGCAAGACCCGTCTAACTACTTGTCCCCCACTGTACTTGTTATATCTGTCATTTGATTTTAATGTTTATACTAAATAAAGTGGATTGTTGAGAGTACAGCGTCCCAGATCTTCCTTATCTTCCATTGTGCAGCACGCAAGCTGGGCTGGCACCTGACTTGAGGAGTTGTGAAGGTATTGGAGGCTACTCATCTGGAGCAGCGATACAGAGTGTTTACTATTTTTTATAATTTATCCAAGGTGCTCAGAAAGCTTGAGCATTGGTACTATGGGGTTGATTTACTAAAGGCAAATTCACTTTGCACTGCAAGTGCACATGGAAGTGCAGTCGCTGTAGATCTGAGGGGAAGATCTGAAATGAGGGGAAACTGCTGATTTTATCATCCAATCATGTGCAAGCTAAAATGCTGTTTATTTTCCTTGCGTGTCCCCCTCGGATCTACAGCGTATGCACTTCCACATGCACTTGTAGTGCAAAGTGGATTTGCCTTTAGTAAATAAACCCCCATGTATAATTAAATTGCAGCGCTAAAGATGATAAAGTGCTCTAGTACCAAATAGTTTTTTCTGTACTTGCTGAAAATTTTCTTCGCCTGAAAAAAAATGGAGCCACCACATGTTAGGGTGGGTAATCTGCAATATATACAATATGTTCTTGGGTTTAGGTTTCACTCAGTTATGTAGCTACTGAAGTGCTCTATGAAGTAATTACTAATATAATCTTAAATGCGTTCACAAGCCTTATAGTCTTGTGTTTTGTTGCACATTTTGATTGTGTTTGTCAGGTAGTGATATCTTACCCTGTATTTTTGAAAGTCCCCATTATACGCACCTAGGAATTGTGTTTTAATAGGTCTTATCACAAATGTTTCCATTTCTACAATGAACACTTGTAGAAAAGATTGCAAAAAAAAAACAAACCTCAACCAAAATGCACAATAAACACAAGGGGCCGGATTCAGAAAGAGATACGACGGCGCATCTCCAGATACGCCGTCGTATCTCTGCCTAGCGCAGTCGTATCTATGCGACTGATTCATAGAATCAGTTACGCATAGATATTCAGTAGATCCGACAGGCGTAAGTCTCTTACGCCGTCGGATCTTAACTGCAAGTTTTTTTTTTTTGCCCGCTAGGTGGCGCTTCCGTCAATTTCCCCGTCGAGTAAGCAAATTAGCTAGATACGCAAATTCCCGAACGTACGCAGTAAAGTTACGACGTTTACGTTAGGCTTTTCCCGGCGTAAAGTTGCCCCATGGTCTATGAGGCGCAGTCAATGTTAAGTATGGCCGTCGTTCCCGCGTCGAAAATTTAAAAAATTACGTTGTTTACGCAAGTCGTCCGTGAATGGTGCTGGAGGTAATTTACGTCCACGTCAAAACCAATGACGTCCTTGCGACGTCATTTAGAGCAATGCACGTTGGGATATTTTAGGGACAGCGCATGCGCAGTTCGTTCGGCGCGGGGACGCGCATCATTTAAATGATACACGCCCCCTACCCGCCGAATTTGAATTCCACCGGGTGATTTACGTTACGCCGCCGCAACTTTACACGCAAGTGCTTAGTGAATAAAGCACTTGCCTGAAAAACTTGCGGCGGCGTAACGTAAATGAGATACGTTGCGCCCGCACAGAGATACGCTGATCTCTGTGAATCTGGGCCAAGATTGTCAAACGTGATCCCATGTGAGATATTAATAATTACTTCATAGAGCACTTCTGTAGCTCTGCCTACCTGTTATGGGCAATGTTTTGGCTGCAAAGAAATAGCAAGCTATGTTACCTGCCTTTTGACTTCTGTCTGCTTTTTTATTGGACATCTCCAAAGTTCAGTTCCTCTTTAATATTATCCATGTACCTTTTAGGGTATAAGTGCAACACATTGCAGTAGAATGTACGGTAATGCGTCAAATCACTGAGGACATAACTGTGCTAGAATATTGTTTTAGTGTTTTTACAAGAGTTCAATATCGCTAGGTTGAACTTGTACTTTATATGGCGATCCTTTTGTAACTGCAAATGACTATGTGGCATAATAGTCGGCGCTCTTAGTTTTTTTTATATGATGTTTTGATATGCTCCACCTGCGTTGTGACCCTTTCTTACTCTTTGACCTCATGGCTTGCCTAAAACTTGTGTATTTTTAGAAAAAAAATCTTACTAAACATATTGGAACAGAATATTGTTTTTGCATACACTATTATGCAAATTTAGTTTTTGCTTTATTCAAAAATGTGAAGAAGCAAATATATGGATTAAACATTGTGCAGTGTTTAAAACGCTAGAATTTATTAAGAAGCTAACCAATCGACTCACAATATTGACATCTTGTACACTGCATAAAAATAGAACTCCCATCTGCTGTCAAACAAGCTACAGCTCGCTGTTTTCCAGGTCTCGGAGACACCAGAAATAATTTCTGGTCCAGAGGGCCATGTTTATGGATGGAGCTTGATGATCATCCTTACTGCGATTGTGGCCTTTAGTCATAACATGGAGCTGAGCGTGCATTGCACCTAGAGGCGATTGGTTGGTGGCTGGAATTAAAGCAAGTTATCGCCTGTTTTATGCACTGAGGAGCAAGGTTTTTTATTTGGAGCACTTTACTACATTGGACTTATGAACTTTGGGCCAGATCCTCAAAAGGGATACGCCGGCGTAACTGCTGTTACGCCGTCGTATCCCTGTTTCTAACTATGGAACTGATCCACAGAATCGGTTTTCCATAGTTGGGCAGAAGATCCAACATGTGTAAGGGACTTACACTGCCGGATCTTAGGATGCAGTACCGCATCCGCCGCTGGGGGCATTTTGTGTCGAAATGCCGCCTCGGGTATGCAAATTAGCACTTACGGAGATCCACAAAGCTTTTACGCTTCGTTTTTTCTCCGTAAGTTTTAGTTTGCAAACGCAAAATTAGGGCTGCTTTTACAAAGTGTAAACTGTTTACACCTTGTAAAAACAGACCCTTCTGTCCAGCGACGCAATTTTTTTTTTTTTTTTTGTTTTGAATTTTTTTTTTTTCGCCGTATCTTTTTTTTTTTTTTTCCCGACACAACTTTATTGACCCGTCGCAATCCACAAAGCTCGGCGTAACGTAATTTCGCGCTATGCACGTCGGGAAAATGACGTCCCGAGCATGCGCAGTACGGCCGGCGCGGGAGCGCACCTAATTTAAATGGGAATCGGCCCCATGAAAAGAGGAACGCCTTGCGCCGGCGGAATTTAAGTTACACAGCCAAAAATTTCTAGGTAAGTGCTTTGTGGATCGGGCACTTAGGTAGAAATTTTATAGCAGTGTAACTTAAATGGTAAAATTTACGTTACGCCGGATCTTTGTGGATTACCCCCTTTATGCCAAAATGTTATTTAAATAAAGGACTTTTTTTTATATTTATTGTTTTTTTTTTTTTTTTTTTTTTTTTTTATGTTTATTTGCCTTTTTATATTTGCTTTTTTGAATTGGCACACCGTTTTTTTCACATTTATTGTTTGCTCTTTTAGTGTTGGTCACTAGTAAATGGTTGCAGCTGTTCATTAAACCTTTTAGGTGGTAGTTGATCACATATTTTATTTAATTTTTTGTTTATTTTTTGGCTTTTTTTGGAAATCCACAGCAGCGCACGAGTATTTTGTACACAGATTTTCTCAAGATGTACCCTTACTTTTTTCTAACAGGAAAAACTGGTATCTCCCAACACCCCCTCCTCCTGTGTCTGAAAACGTGGTGTTTAAACTTGCGTCCAGGGAAGAGATGCCATGGGGTGCTACTCGAATGAACTTTGATGTTAAAGGTTGGTTAATGTCTATATTTGTCTGTGGAACAGTATATATCAGTGATGGCGAACGCGTGGCACGCGTGCCACACCTGGCACGTCAAGCCCTCTCTGTGGGCACGCCAGGAGAAAAGCAAACACCGACCGGTGTTGTAAAAAATCCTCGGACAATAGAAACTTATTTGGCCCCCATCAAACTACACATCCCACAGGTCTCTAGGGCAAGCAATGACGTGTCTGAGGTGGGCGTGAATGATAAGACCCGGCTCCCACAAGTCTCTGGGGCCAGCGGTGATGTGTCTGGGGTGGGTGTGACAGAGAACATGGCTCCCATGCGGCTGGAATCAGGGGTGATGTGCGGGCGGGAACGCGCTGTCGGATTGGGAGACACAGACACTGGAGACAGGTGAGATGTGGACATCATGTGTAGATCAGTTCTGTTTGTGGAGTCCTGCTTCTTAGAGGCTGAGGTTTAAGCTCCTAATGTACATCCTGCTGACCGGAGCCATGCCATACCTGTACCAACTGCTGGAGGTACCTTCCCCTTCAACTCCTTCCTGTCTGGTTTCACCTCCTTCATCCTGGCCCTGTGTCTAGGATCCAGATTAACCCCCAAAATAAAAGATTTCCTGGGAATCTCTCCAGAAAGTGCCTTTGCAGATTTTCTCTTTGCCAATACACTTGCTTGTCATACACTTTGTTGGGTGAAATTATCGTTTTTCTTCATTGGAAAAAATATATATATATATATATACATTTTTAAACAGCAGCCCTGGGAATTGTGCCCCGTTATTATTGGTATCATTGTGAATCCTTGTACCCCATCATTGGTGTCATTGGGCCTCATTATTGGTATCATTGGCAAACCTTGTACCCCATCATTGGGCCTCATTATTAGTGTAATTGGGAAACATTTTACCCCCCTCATTGGTGTCATTGTGCCTCATTTGGAAACCTTGTGCCCCATCATTGCTGTTATTTGGCCTCATTATTAGTGTCATTGGGACATTGTGCCTTATTATAGGTGTCATTTGGAAACCATATGCCCCATCATTGCTGTTATTTGGCCTCATTCTTCGTGTCATTGGGAAACATTTTACCCCCTCATTGGTGTCATTGTGCCTCATTTGGAAACCGTGTGCCCCATCATTGCTGTTATTTGGCCTCATTCTTAGTGTCATTGGGAAACATTTTACCCCCCTCATTGGTGTCATTGGGAAACATTTGGAAACCGTGTGCCCCATCATTGCTGTTATTTGGCCTCATTCTTAGTGTCATTGGGAAACATTTTACCCCCCTCATTGGTGTCATTGTGCCTCATTTGGAAACCTTGTGCCCCATCATTGTTGTTATTTGGCCTCATTATTCGTGTAATTGGGAAACATTTTACCCCCCTCATTGGTGTCATTGTGCCTCATTATTGGTGTCATTGGGAAACATTGTGCCTCATTAGGTAGGTCAGTGCATGTGTAAGGTAGGTCAGTGTATGTTGCACAGTGCATTCTAAGCACAATGCATTCCTGAACCCTGCATTCTGAGCGAATCTGGCAGAATCTTACGTTTTTTACCTCTTAGGGCTCATTCAGAGAAGGATGATCAGTCCCATCCTCTGTACAGAGCCGCTGGTGGGTTTAATTCTGTGTTGGCACTTTGAAAGAAATATGTTGGTTTTGCGTCGCGGTTTGGGCACTCGGGCTCAAAAAGGTTCGCCATCACTGGTATATATTTTATTGTACAATTGCTTTCTATAAACTGTGCATTGGCCTTGGAGCATAATAAAAGTCATTATCAGGAGAATAACAACACAAGCTTAGCTTTACTGTGAACAAGAATCAAAACTTCCTCTGTGATTCTGCAGTAAATTATTTTTACCCTCACCCGCTCCCCTATTGAACATTGTCCACAATGGTTTTGCTTAAAGGGATTACTGGGAGGAAATTCTTCCAATTAAAGCTCGCCATAGATTATGCAATTTTCTTATTCAGTTTCCTTTAGCTATACCTGGATTGTACTGATTTGTATACATTTTGAAAGTGTTTAGGTTTAGGTTTGACCTCATATTATGGTTTTGGTAAATCTAAAGGAAAATAGTTTGCAATACAATTGTACAATGTATGATATAGATATATAGTTATAGATAGATAGATAGATAGATAGATAGATAGATAGATAGATAGATAGATAGATTTGCAGGGCGAGGTGAGGTGCACGTCAGTCCGAGCTGGTAGTGCTAGCAATCGAGCCTTCCCACAGGCTTGTATATAGAAAAAGTAGCAGAGGGATTGCTGCACTTAAAATCCTTTATTTGTGGAAATTTATCCATAAGACATCAAAAATACATAATTTGTATAGTCAGGCAGACATGGCAATAAATGTTTTCGGGCTATTGTAGATTACGCCCTTCCTCATAGTACCATGCCTATCCCCGATCAGGAATGTGACCGAATAAATACATCATCATTAATTAACAAACGTGAAAAAATCGGTGAGAAATCTGCAATCCATTGATCAATCAGTTAAACTTAAATTTCATAATATAACCTATTATTCAGGTGTGTCACGATCCTCGGAATTACATGGTCACAAGTGGTAAATGTCTCCACCATACAGATTTTAACTGGAACCATGAGAATAAAGCAATAAACAAAATAATAATAAATAAGAAAGTCCATAATGTCAAAGATGCATATGAATCGCATATGTAGGTCCAACTTGGTAGAAATATTTGAAAATATTCACCCTGCATGATGAAAAAATGCATGTCGCATATAGGACTAGAGGTCCCAAAAAGAGAGAAAATTATATTTAAAAAAATATATAAAATAAAAGACAACTTCAAATGTTAATGTAATCAAAAAAAGAAATAAAAATATAAGCCAAAGTCCAAATTCAATCCCTTTAGGTGGGAGAGAATCGAATCGATAGATCCATTTAACCTCCAGTTTCCTAAGTTCTAGTTCTCTATTTCCCCCACGTCTATTTTTGGGGACACCATAAACTTGAAACTACGCAAAAAAGTGAAAGACCGTATTGCTAGGCACAAGTATTCCATTCGGGACTAATTGATATATACTTCCCCCTAGCCAGACATTTTCTTGAGAAGGGACACACTCAAATTTATGGTCATTGATGGAGTCCCCAAAAATAGACGTGGGGGAAATGGAGAACTAGAACTTAGGAAACTGGAGGTTAAATGGATCCATCGATTCGATTCTCTCCAACCTAAGGGATTGAATTACGATTTTGACATATATTTATTTCTTCTGATTACATTAACATTTGAAGTTTTTTTTCTTTTATATTTTTTTAAATATAATTTCTCTTTCGTTCATAGACGGACACAGCCTTCATTGACCTTAGGGTTATGCTTCTTCCTACCAGGAGATTTAGGCAGAATTCTACAGCACTTAAGGTGTTAAAAACTTTCCTTCATGCCGCTCCTCCCAGGGGGCGTGGCTCCCCCAGGCATAACCCACACCCTGCTCTAGCAGCCTCAGCCGTTTTTCCTATTTTCGTCTGCCTCGTGTGGCGGCTGTTGGCGCTGCAATCACCTCGGCTGTTTCTCAGGGAGAAGCTGACACAGCGCTGCACGGCTCTCAGCACACCCTGTCCTTCTCGGACCGCGCTGCACCGGGTGAGGTGGTGAGTACCAGTGGCCCCCCATGCTCTCCTTTAGCTGCAGGGAGGTGACCAGTGGGGATTTTTTTGTCCTGCCTTGCAGGGGGGGTGTCTCAGCGCTGGCACTGTGTTACCTGAGCCAGGTCTCCCTCTCCACTAGGCCTGAGTTAACCCTTAGCGTCCCTTCCCCATCTGTTTATGTGGCTATCCTGGATTTTCTTGCCAGGTTTGCAGCAGCTAGTGCCCGGATGGGGGGTAATAAAGCGCCCCCTCCTGGAGCCTGCTTCTGGGGATGTCTCTGGCAGGGAATCTGGTTCTGGTTTGTCAGAGGCTGCGGACTTGACCCACATGGATGGTGAGGATGTCTGCTGCAGTGTCAGCAAAATTTGTTGGAGCTCTTGTTTTTTTCTGTGGTGCGTGAGACTCTAAAAATTGAGTTTGTGGTGGAGACACCACCGTGTCAATACCTTTTGGATCCGCAGACTGCCACGCACTGCTGAAGGGTTCCTTGTGTTCCTTGTGTTCCTTATTTGAACAATATGTTATACAAGGAAGGGGATGCACCACAAAAAGTTTGTCTAAAAACTTTGCAACCCGTTACCCCCTTGTGGGGGACTTAAAATATAGGTCTCTCCTCCGCCAGTGGACCCCCTATGCCCGGACTGCGCAAGGCCGCCACATTACCTGTGGACGGGGCTCCTGCATTTCAGGATCCCGCTGGTAGGAGAGTGGAGGCCGTGGCCCGCTCCCTATTCACCATGGAGGTTTGGGCGGTGAGGCCGGCTCTGGCCGGGGCCCTGGTCAGGCCCCGACTGGAAGGGCGAAGCTCCTGCTGCAGGTGCTAGGAGAAGGGGCTTTCGAGTCCTCATGGGACCTGGCTGAACGATAGTTCAGGGTCAGAATTTTCTCTGTGAGGCGGTCATGGATACGTTCCGGGGCTTACGTCTCTGCAGGGTTCTGAGCCACCTTGTGTGGCTGAGGAGCTGGTCTGCGGACTAGTCCTCTAGGGAGGCCTTGGTGATGGCCGTTCAGGGGGAACGGTCCTTTTGGGACTTCCCTGAATGGCATCATTGAGGATGCCACGGGTGGTAAGCACGTGCTGTTCCCACAGTCTGGGAAGGGCTAGGGACCTCGCCCTGTGCAAGGACCCTCCTTGCCTACCTCCGAGCGTTTTTTCGCCCGCCCTGTGCGGTGGGGGTAGGTCTACATGGTGCTTGAATCCCCGCTGCGGGGTAGCAGCGCACCTGATATTGCATGCCTAACAAGTCTGCGGACATACTTGCTTCCGCCTGAAGGTCTGCTCCCGCCCGTGTCTCGGGTGGGAGACTGGCTTCGCATTGCGAAGTGTTTTCCTTGGGGTACAAGATTGAGTTTCTCTCTTGTCTGCCAAACAGGTTTTTTTTTTTTTTTTTTTTTCCCTCCGGCCTCTGGCCTCCTCCGGTTCGCCGGTTGGCTCTGTCAGGGGCTGTCCAGGATCTTCTGGTCAGGGGAGTGATTGTGCCAGTTCCCTCGTTGGAACGGTCTCGGGGTTTTTACTCCATTCTGTTTGTGTCCCCACGGAGGATGGGGCCCGGTCATCCTGGGCCTCAAGTCCCTCGTTTGTTTTGTCACAAACTTTTAGGTGGTGTAGATCCGCTTGGTAATAGCGGCACTCCATCAGGGGGATTTTCTGGCATCCTTGGATGTCATGAACGTGTACCTGCATGTTCGCATATCCTCAAAGCACCAGAGATTCTGTGCTTTGCGGTCGGGGGGGACCATTTTCAATTGATGTCCTTCCCATTCGGCGGGTTTTCGCCAAGGTGCTCGTCCCGATGCTGGCCCGGCTGTGACAGCGGGGGTTTGTTATGGGATGTCTGGACGACATTCTCCTACGAGCTTCTTCGAGCTCTGCATTGGTGGAGCCGTGTCTATCACGTGTCGGGCTCTCCGAGTGTTCGGCTGGTTTCTGGATTATCCTGAAATCAGGGTTGATTCCGTCTCGGGGACTGGAATACCTGGGACTGGTCCTGGGTTCCCCCGGGGTGGCAGTGTTTTTCTCTTAACGGGAAAAAACTTCAGAGCAGCAGTTGCCGACCCAGAAGCGGTCATCTCTGCGATTCTGCAGGAAGGTTCTGGGTCAGTTGGTAGCCTCTTTCGAGGCGGTTCCGTATGCCCAATTCCGTGCCAGGGTACTACGGAGGGAACTGCTGTCACGATGGGACTAGCTTCCGTCATCTCTGGATTACCAGATTCAATTGAGTCATCTGATCATGTCTCCCCTGGTATGGTGGCTGGCGTTTCCGGTGCTTCGGGCCGGAAAGTCCTTTTTCTGCTGGCCACTGGACAGTGGTCACGACGGATGCCAGCCTCTCCGGTTGGGGAGGGGCGCTTGGGGCACCCAGTCAGCCCAGGGGCACTGGACTCAGGTGGAGTCCTGCCTACTGATCAACGTTCTGGAGCTCCGGGCAATCAAGCTTTGCCTTGCCAGGTGGTCCCTGGATCTACAGGGCCGACAGGTCAGGATCCTGTCCGATGACACCACGGCCGTGGCATAGGTTGATCATCAGGGAGGCACAGGGAGTTCTGTTGCAGCGACGGGGGTCGCGCACATCCTTTGGTGGGCCGAAGGGTCCGCTCCGGCTCTATCGGCCGGGTACATTCCGGGAATACGGAATTGGCTGGCCGACTACCTAAGTCGCACTGCACGGGGCCAAGGAGAGTGGTCTCTCCACCGCAGGTGTTTCGGGGTTCTGTGCCGAAAGTGGGGCACTCCGGGCGTGGACCTTCTAGCGTCCCGTCTCTATCTGTAGGTGCCACGGTTCGTGGCCAGGTTTAAGGACCCGTGGGCGGACGCGTCAGGTGCGTCGGTGGCTCCTTGGGGTCACTATCGCCTACTTTACACCTTCCCTCCTCGGAAGCTTCTTCTTCGCCTGCTGCGCTGAGTGGAAGCTGTGGGGATTCTATCAGTTCTGATTGCTCCGGTTTGGCCGCGTCGCTTCTGGTACGCGGACCTAATGCGTCTGGTGGCAGATGCCCCCTAGCGTCTTCCCCTGGAAAATAATCTTCTGATACAGGGTCCGATCTTCCACCCTGTTTTACAGCCGCCGGCCTTAGCGGCGCGGCTGTTGAGAGCCAGGGGCTTAAGGACCGAGGCCTATTGGGCTCGGTGGTCTCTACCGTGCTGCGTGCACGGAGGTCTACCTCACGTAGGTTTTTTTCCTCATACATGGAAGGCCAACATCTCTGTGTGTGGGGAGATGAACTGGCACCCCCGTACTTACGTGGTGTCCCGGATCCTGCTGTTCCTGCAGCGGGGAGTGGACCAGACTCTTGCCTTGAGCACGATCAAGGGTCAGATTTCTGCTCTGGCTGTTTACTTTCAGCGTCCCTTGGCGGTGCACTCCTTGATTCGCACGTTTGTGCAGGGGGTCCGCCATGTGGCCCCTCCGGTGCGCCCTCCACTGCCTTCATGGGACTTGAATTTGGTCCTCTCGGCGCTTCAGCATGCTCCCTTTGAGAACATTCGGGAGATCCCTTTGCTGGCTCTGTCGCAGAAGGTGGTCTTTCTGGTAGCTATTACCTCTATCAGACGAGTGTCTGAACTGGCGGCCTTGTCCTGCAAGGCCCGTACTTGGTTATCCATCAGGATAAGGCGGTGCTGCGCCCGCAGCCCTCTTTTCTTCCGAAGGTCGTTTCGGCCTTTCACATTAATGAGGACATTGTTCTTCCATCCTTATGTCCTCAGCCGAAGAACCCGAAGGAGGCCATTTTACATTCTCTGGATGTGGTTGGGGCCCTTCGAATTTACTTGTCGGCGACAGCTCCGTTCCGGAAGTCGGACTCGCTGTTCGTGTCTGTGTCCGGTCCCAGTAAGGGCCTGGCAGTCTCGTCGGCCACCATTTCCAGGTGGATCCGACAGGTTGTGCTTCAGGCCTATGCCCTGAAGGGGCGGGCGCCCCCCTTTCGGGTCACGGCGCATTCGACCAGGGCGATCGGGGCCTCTTGGGCTTTCCGACACCAAGCCTCTTTGTTACAGGTGTGTAAGGCTGCGACCTGGTCGTCGGTCCACACTTTTTCAAAGTTTTATAAGGTGGATGTGAGTGCATCTTCTGATGCCTCCTTCGGCCGCAGGTGTTACAGGCGGCAGTTTAGGGTTGGAGTTCCTCCGTTGAGTAACTCCGGTTTTTGTTTGGGGTGTAACCGGTTTTTGCTGTGTTATTTTTCCCACCCCTCGAATTTTTTGACACTGCTTGGGGACGTCCCTAAGGTCAATGAAGGCTGTGTCCGTCTATGAACGAAAGAGAAAAAAGGATTTTTGTACTCACCGTAAAATCCATTTCTCTGAGTTCATAGACGGACACAGCACCCACCCCTCCTTTGTTTGTACTGCTTGTTACGAACTGAGGCTGCTAGAGCAGGGTGTGGGTTATGCCTGGGGGAGCCACGCCCCCTGGGAGGAGCGGCATGAAGGAACGTTTTTAACACCTTAAGTGCTGTAGAATTCTGCCTAAATCTCCTGGTAGGAAGAAGCATAACCCTAAGGTCAATGAAGGCTGTGTCCGTCTATGAACTCAGAGAAATGGATTTTACGGTGAGTACAAAAATCCTTTTTTTCTCTTTTTGGGACCACAAGTCCTATATGCGTTTTTTTTTTCCCCCCCAGGTTTATCGCATATGTTAGATGTGGGTAGTGTTTTCCTTTTTGCTATATATTATATATGTGATGTTAGACATGCATTTTTTCATCATGCAGGGTGAAACATACCGTGGATATTTTCATATATTTCTACCAAGTTGGACCCACATATGCGATTCGTATGCATCTTTGACATTATGGACTTTCTTATTATTATTATTTTGTCGTTTTCTATTTTGTTTATTGCTTTATTCTCAAAAAAATATATGCAGACACCCTATGGAGTAAAATGTAAACATCCCTTGTAATAGAAAAAGGGATGGCAGGTCCTCTTTATGGAGAGATCTGGGGTAAAAAAGACCCCAAGGCTCTCCTTTATACCTTTTTTTTTAAAAGCAAGATTTAAAAAAATAAAAGAACATGATCTTTTGGACCGGTGGAAGTAAACGTCACTCCAATCCTCATAGGCCATAGAGGCGATCAAAGATTGTCCAGTCTTTGATCGCTTCTGTGACCAGCCCGCCGCATCGTTGGATTGTTTCTCGGGCGTGTCGCTTAAAGAGGAAGCCAGAGAAACACCGGCAGGAGGGGACGTCCCCTCCCGATGTTTGTTTCTAAAAGCGTTCCAGCGGATCATGAAAAACTTTCTTAAAAAATAAAAAATAGTGGCGTTATGGCTGATGGCTTCAGCCAAAACCTTGGTAAACCACTTGTTATATACAAGTATTGTGGTCTGCAAGTGGTTAACCACTTGCTGACCGCCTTCTAACACTGTTACTGCTACAGAGCAGCAGCTGTGCGCAGGATCGTGTGTGTGTGTGTGTGTGTGTGTGTGCGCGCGATTCTGCACTTCCTTCTTTTAGGGGGCACATGGCTTTTACTGTGATAGTTCAGCAGAACCCGATGTTCGGATCCCAGGGACTCGATGGCCTCCGACAATCGTTGGTAAAACACAGAACTGAAATATGCCTGTGTAAACCAGGCTTATCTTTGTTCTGACGGGGAAAGGATTATCCTCTGTCTGCAAAGCAGAGGCTAGAATCAATCTAGTGAAGGCAGCACACTGTGTACACAAAAACACTGGCTAGGCACACAGTTAACCGCTTGATCGTCCTAGATGTCCAACCCCTTCCCAGCCAGTGTCATTAGTACAGTGACCGTGCATTTTTTTAACACTGGTTCCTGCAACGTGTCAAGTGTCAGATAGTTTCTGATAGTCCACCTCAATATTGCAGTCGCTGCTATTACTAGTATAGAAAAAATAAATAAAAATACAATATTTCAGGAAGCATAGGCCTGCAGAAGGCCGCAAAGCTGCGGCCCCAATTACCGGCCGGTGCGGCCCGATGTGATCGCGCGGCGGGGGAGGTGGGGGCGCACGGAGACACATAATACCCCAGCTGTGCCAGGTCGCTAATTCTAGTCGCAATTGCGACTTGGCGCACGGGGTTTGTTGAACCCTGTGTAAAGGCATACCATTAATACATCTTTTATTGTGGTGTCTCAAATATTAAGGCTGCTCAGGTGATTTTGCTACTGCTCTGATCAGTGTTAACCACTCAAGCCCCGGAAGGTTTTACCCCCTTTAAAGACCAGGCCATTTTTTGCGATACGGCACAGCGTTACTTTAACTGACAATTGTGCGGTCGTGTGACGCTGTACCCAAATAAATTTGATGTCCTTTTTTTTTTCCCCTCACAACAGAGCTTTCTTTTGGTGGTATTAAATCTCCTTTGTGGTTTTTATTTTTTGTGCTATAAACAAAAAAGACTGAAAAAAAAACCAATATTTTTTACTTTCTGCAATAAAACCATATCCAAAAGAATAAAATTAGAAATATCAAATTTCTTCATCAGTTTTAAAAAAATCCCAATAAGCGTGTATTGATTGGTTTGCACAAAAGCTGTAATGTAAACAATGTAAGATGAAGTATCCGTTTTCACAGGTATTCAAAAATAATGCTAATGTCCATAAACATCACCTTGTGACAAAATTAAATATAAGTCCATATATCACATCACCACACCCGGTGTCAATGAATCCTCTCCCGTCAGATGCAAAACTCACCAACTCAAATTGCCTTACACTCTCGTGTTCGGCGTGTAAACGTGTACAAAAAGACCTCACTGGTAGGTATAGCAGATAATCCCAGTTCCAACCAATTCACTTCCAGAAACCTATGAATCTCAAAAAATAGGGCAATACATTGCACAGCAAACACTCGTTCATAGATGAACCGAAAACCGAGTATATTGGTCACCGCAGACCCAAGGTGTCAACTGATCGCTCACCACCTCCCCGCTGTTACTTCCTGGATCTCTGCTTCCTTGATCGGCCTTGATACGTCACACGTTCACTTCAGATGGTTGCCGCACAGCCACACCCGACATGTTTCGTCATAAAAGACTTAGTCATGGAATCCCATGACTAAGTGGCCAATAAGCGCCCAATCATGGCTCCGGAGGCGTGCATGCCCCCACCCCAGTGACCATTGACCAAATCATGTACAGGTATGTGATTTTGCAAAATAGAGCCGCCTTGCTGCATATGTATGGCAGGCGGTCGGAAAGCTGTTAACAAATGTAAGGGAATTTTTAAGTAAACGTGATGACAGAAAAATGTGGGATGTCATTTCTGACCTTTTTTATTTATTTTTTTATAATACTTCCCTTTTTTTCTCAGAATTCATATCTTGGGTTTGTGAAGTCGGGCAACTAGCATTTTTAGGCAGTCGGCATAGGAAGACGGACTCATTTTTCAGTAATAACCAGTTTATTTGCTACATGGATTTCAGGGATCCACAACAGATCAATGTTTGTTATTGAAGCAGCTGTGCAAGAGAAGGGCAATGTTTGGTCTGGCAGTAGTTGTAAAAAAGAAAAAGCCTTAATAGTGGACACTCGGCTGACTTAAGTCCAAAAATATAACATATGTTTCTTAGGGTGAAGGGCAGAACCGTTCCGCGATAGGCGTCTCCCAGCAGCCTATCACGGATGTCCTCTCATCCTCGGACTCAGTTTCCCAGTGTCTGATGGGAAACTGAGTCCGAGGATGAGAAGACGTCCTTGATAGGCTGCTGGGAAACGCCTATCACGGAACAGGACCATGAGGAGACCACGACATTTAAACATCCAAGCAGCATGGACTTTCTCCTCTGAGCTCTGTGGCAGCCCAGGATTCAGCGACGCATACCAGACACCCCCAGAAAATAATGACCTATTTGACCCAGCCGCTGGACAAATCCAAGATGGCACTGCAGCGCCTGCCTCTCTCTCCCCTCGGCTCTCAGTCTCACAAAGCCACAACATTGGAGATGAAGAAGATGGCTTTATGGAGCTCACCAACCCTAAGCAAGGCTTGCCCATCTCCTAAACAATGAATGGACGCCCGCAGCCTGCCATGGGCACAGTGAGGTTGCCATGGGCACAGTGAGGTTGCCATGGGCACAGTGAGGTTGCCATGGGCACAGCGAGGTTGCAATGGGCACAGCGAGGCGTGCAAATGGGTATAGTTGACCCTCTTTTCCGCTTACAGTAGCTGCTGCATTTCCCTCCCTAGGCTTATACTCGAGTCAATACGTTTTCCCAGTTTTTTTGTGGTAAAATTAGGTACCTTGGCTTATACTCGAGTATATACGGTAAATTGGTAAAGCAATATTGTTTTGTTCTTTGTGCCTTTCCTGGGCATGAGATGTGTTTTCAATAGGGTCTGTCTATATTATCATTCTGTTTTCCTTTTAACAATCTGTATAACTAATGCCGTGTATACAAGGTCGGAATTTCCGACAAGAAAAGTTCGTTTTGGGCTGTTGGTCGGAAAATCCGACCGTGTTTAGGCTTCATCTGACATTTTCTGTCGGAATTTCCGACAGCAAAAATTTGAAAGCTGGTTCTCAAATTGTCTGATAGGAAAAGTTCTTGTTGGAAATTCCGTTCGTCCTGTATGCAATTCCGACGCACAATAATAATAAATCAATTTGACGCATGCTCGGAATCATTGAACTTAATTTTTCTCAGCTCGTCGTAGTGTTGTATGTCACTGTGTTCTTGACGGTCGAAATTCCCGACATTTGTGTGACCGTGTGTATGCAACACAAGTTTGAGCCAACATTCCGTCGTAAAAATATCCACGGTTTTGTTGGGGTTGTAAGGTTATCATTTTTGCTATAGTTGAAACCTTGTAGTGGAAAGAGAATAGTGACATATCAAAATTTTAATCACTGCAAAATTTGTATTTATTTTGTTCTCCCTAGGACCAAGTCACATGACTGTATATGTGCGCCCACATGACCCTTTTGTGCTATCTAGCTGGTCTCTGGGTGATGGGATACCAGTGGCAAGCAATGGTGGGGACTACTTTGTATATTACTCTCATGGCCTGCAGGCTCCAGTATGGAAGTTTTGGATTGAATTGAAGGTAAGCACAAGAAACAACCCTTGAAGGGCCGACTTTGTGGCACCGTCAGATTAAAGGGGTTGTAAAGGTTTGTTTTTTATTTTCTGAATAGGTTACTTCAGGGTTTGACAAATTTGCTTGGAATCTAGGAGCCAGCTAAAAAAGTTAGGAGCTAGAAAACGCACCCCGTCCCGACGAGCTTGCGCGCAGAAGCGAACACATACGTGAGCAGCGCCCGCAAATGTAAACAGTGTTCAAACCACACATGTGAGGTATCGCCGCGATTGGTAGAGCGAGAGCAATAATTCTAGCCCTAGACCTCCTCTGTAACTCAAAATATGCAACCTGTAGATTTTTTTTAAACGTCGCCTATGAAGATTTTAAAGGGTAAAAGTTTGTCGGCATTCCACGAGCGGACGCAATTTTGAAGCGTGACATGTTGGGTATGAATTTACTCGGCGTAACATTATCTTTCATAATATTAAAAAAAAATGGGGATAACTTTACTGTTGTCTTATTTTTTAATTAAAAGTGTAATTTTTTTCCCCAAAAAGTGCGCTTGTAAGACCGCTGCGCAAATACGGCGTGACAGAAAGTATTGCAATGACCGCCATTTTATTCTCTAGGGTGTTAGGATAAAAAATATATATAATGTTTGGGGGTTCTAATTAGAGGGAAGAAGATGGCAGTGAAAAATGACATTAGAATTGCTGTTTAACTTGTAATGCTTAACTTGTAATACCAACGGCTCACCACCAGATGGCGCCACCTTCCAAGCCAATTCGCCAGGAAACTATTTCTAGTCGCCCTGGCGAACCGGGCTTTGTCGAGCTTTGTCGTTTTTACACAGCATGCCAACTTTTTTTGAATTGAGGTTGTAAATGAGTAATAAACTCCCAGGAGGGCCAGTAAGAAAAATGAATGCTCTAGCGTCAGTGCGAGTACAAGAAGAAGTAAAAAAAATTCCCTGGGTTCAATGGAAATGATAAATTCCCAGGTATCGGATGTTTGTGGGAATGATAAATGTCATATTAGCAGTAGTAATAAATGATTTGGCATTAGTGATCAGTAGGAGTAATAAATGCCCCATTGTCAGTGATCAATGGGAGTAATAAACACCCCAACATCAGTGGTCAATGGATAGAATATATTGCCCCATCCTTGGTGTTCAATGGCACTTCCCTTACAGGCTCTGCAATGAAACCGGGGTTTCGGATCCCGGCCCTTCTCACCAGCTAGTGACAAAGGACTGGCCAATCTCGCACCACCCTGTCACTTGCGTAACAATGCCACCCTCAGCTGCACCCGCTTGCGGGCCCACAATCTAGGTGTCAAGCAGCCTGAGAGCAATTGTCACTGTGTTAAAGGGTTAATTGCCTAATTAACTTAACTGCCACTCCCAACTTTTAACGAAGAGTTGGAGGGGGGAGAGAGCCATCAGAGCTGCTGGATCTCTGTTTTTTACACAGAGAACAAACTAATGGCAGACCATGAACAAAATGGCTGCTACACATAGCTATTGGTGTGCACAGTACGCATGACCATTACAGGTTCCATGTCCCGCTCCACTCTTTGTAGTGACATCACGGTTGGGACTATATAGGCAGTATCAGGCAGGAGATCACTTTACCCCTGTACTGCCTGTGTTAAACTGCCAGGTGTTAGAATGTTCTTGCTTGCTCAGCACCCATCGCCACTTGGTGGTCCCCTACTATTGGCTTGCAGTTAGAAAGTACTACATGCATGGCCTTCTCATTGCATGGTTTGGTTTACCGGTTTATGTTGACCAATATGGAGACAACTGATCTAAATGAAGCTAAGTAATAGAGCAAAGATATTTTCTAGGTAAGCCTGCATTCTTATTTTAAATTGACCCAATTTGATTCTTACAGAAGCCCCAGTTGGTGCCAAGTAGGTAGAAATATGGCAGTTGCCCCCAACAACCATTTGGATTCTGTTTGATTCTCTAACCTGTACTTTGGAAATGTAATGAAACTATACATCAGAACAGTCTCAGAAACGAGCCATGAATTAACCTCATGTATAATACCTCTCATCTCATTATATCTCATGTAATGTACCTTTCCCACTTCTGTCACCATGCAAACAGGATTTCACTGGATGACCTATATGAATATACAGATTTATAAAGCAGGTTATCGTTATCTAATAAATAATCCTATTTGCATGGTGAAAGGAGAGATGAATAAATGAGAGAAAAATTGTCTGCCTGCTCTTGTTTTGACTGGTTTGAAAATAGTGTATCGACGCTTTGGCACAAATGAATTAATATAAGCCGATGTTATAAAGTGCTCTGTTAAAAGCCGGTTCACACTGGGGCGGCACGACTTCGGGGGCGACTCGGCAAGGCGTCCTGAAGACGACTTGCAAAATTACTTCTGCATAGAAGTCAATGCAAGTCGCCCCTGAAGTAGTACAAGAACCTTTTTTTTAAGTCGGAGCGACTTGCGTCACTCCTATTAGAACGGTTCTATTGAATAGAATGGGACGCGACTTGTCAGGCGGCTGAGTCGCCCCAGTGTGAACCGGCTCTTATTGTGTTTGTTTTTTCACAGCTTCTTTCAAAATGTTATCTGAGTGATACAATCTGCTTAGACCTCGAAAATGTGTAATATATATATGTCTATTTCAGGGTTCAGATGATTATTCTGATGGGATGGTCACTGTTGCTGTAGCATCTCACTATTTCTTTGGATCTAATCAGCATTCTCCTCAGCTGGATGCACTTCTTCTTAAATTCCCGGATTGGAGCTTCCCATCTAGCTGGGTCAGCACATACGACCTGTTTGTCTATTGATGTCTTTCACCATTGGTGTGGTATGTGCATGTACAGTGACCACTGTGACCAGAGGAAGGAATTGTGGAAAAAGAATAATGAAAAGTGGTCCATGACAGTCAATTGATTTGCTGCTTGGTCCATGGTGATGGTCTAGGTGATTGGATTATAAAGACAATTTTTTTTGGAGTGGGACAAAATTATGCAAAAAAAGTAAATTGGAACGAATCCTGTGTATAGCAAAGTGTTCAGACATCGGGCGCAGAGACTAGTAGTGATCCATGGAGTCTTAATAGTTTTCACACTGGACGTCCCTGTTTACAAATTATTATTATGAATTATTGTTATCCTTCTTGCCTCTAATATAATGTTAATTATATTTATTGGATATTGGTCAAAGCAGTGTAAAACTGATTTTTGACATTGGGTATATAAGTAGGCGCTGACTGCCTACAGATCTTTTCATAGATTTGTACACATTATATTCTGAGTGGGCATGTATTATGGCTATGGAGTTTGGAGAGCACATATGAAAAATGCAGCCCCAGCTTCACCTTTTATAGAAAAGAAAATCATACCAATCTACCAAAATGATCTGTCTAGTTGGAGGCCTGCTTGTCCGTATTTACCTGAGTATATGGCCCAAATCTCATGTTTGTGTATTTAAGGTACGCACTGATGCCTAAAGTAAGGTCAGTGAAAGAGGTTGTGTCTGTCAAACAATATTCCATCTTTTCACAATAGTAGGTCTGAAGAAGTGACCCCAAGCACAGCACTATTGCTTTGAAGACATACAGATCTCTAAGGAAGACCATACATGGCACGGAGTGAGGGTTGCAGGAAAGAGGGATCCCTGCCACCAAACCATTGTGTTTTTTCAGATTGATCAACTTGGGTACATTCAGCCTGTCCATACATGGTTCTAATCTTGGTAGGTTCCTGCTGAACCGGCTGAGGTTTCAAACCATCTATAGCCGACATTCGTGTTCTGTGTGATCTGTTCACCTATTGCAGCCCTGAATACAATATATTTCAGGAGCACTTTGCACCCCTTACCAAATCAAAATCGGAGCGCCACATGTAGATGTTTGAAACCCTCTCCTCAGCCAAGTTTTGTTAATACAAAAACTTAAGGGCTTCATAAAACTGCAGACCGCTATTAAAATCTAAGCCCCACCAGCTTGTATATACAACCCAATGACTATAGGGTACCGCAGTGTACATCTTGGAAATCATGCAGTTTAGTGTATGGTATGGTAATTCAACCCAAAAAGCCTGAAATGTGTGTTGAATGCAGGAAAACACTGCTTGTACTATTTCTTTATTTTATTTTTTGTGCCCCCTCCTTAAATGATCATAGCTGCCCGTATAGCAGCAAGCTGATTTTCTACTTGAATTTTTTTTTTCCCCTTAATAATAGGCGAGAAGTATAAATGGCTCTAGCCACCAAACTACCTGTGGTGATTCTGTATGACCAGTCCTTAAAACGGCCCCAATATGAAAATGCAATCTTTTTTTTTATTTTATGAGAAGCTCATACTATGAAACCTCAATAAAGCTGCAGTATATTCCAACGGTTCCCTATTAATCCTTCTGTGCTTAAAGGTGGAATGAAACGCAAACTGCTGTCACCAAAATACATTTTGTTGTTATTGGAACCGAGACGTCAAATCTTGGGGGTTACCAGAAGAGACTTGCAGTTGTGTAACTGGAATGCTATCTGATTGGCTGCTGGCTAGAATCATTTTAAAGTTTGTGACCCAGATCAAGAATGATGATTGGTAAGACAAATGTCAGCATTCTTTATCTGAATACTTATCGATTGTTGTGCCAAAAATATTGGAGTAAAAAGGTCAGGAGTGGGCGCCTCAATGTGTTTGACAAGTGGCATGAGGATTTGAAAAGTGATCACCTCTGCTATGTCTTGTTAAATAATTTGCCAATTAGTGCTTCATGAAAGACGATTCCACAAAGCTGCCTATTCCTGTATAACATTCATGAATCTGCATTGCACACACCAAAACAAAGTGCAGCAGTCACATGAACTTGTTTAGAGAGCTCCCATCATGTAGCCAGGTATTCACTAAAGCGTATATTAGAATGTGTTTGACACAACCCAACATTATGCCAATGATATGGAGTGTGAGCAGAAATTCTCCAGATAAAAAAAATCACTCATTTCAGTGCCTGATTTAGTGTACACCTTTTATGTATAATACATGATTTCTTTTTCTATACCTTTCTCAATTATTTTTTCTCTAAAAATCCTGATATTTTTACTTGAATCCAAACTTTATATTTTTTTACAATGTTTTTTTGTTGACCTTCCCTGAATAAATCCTCAGTGTGCACTGATCTGGTAAGCTTTGGTCTAAGACAAGCTTTGTCTACATGCAGGCTCATTCAGCAAGACAGGAGAAAAAAAATATAGTGTGGTGACCCCTAGCAACCAATCAGCGTTCATCTTTCAATCACTGGATTTCTGCACAGTGAAACCTGAATTGTTGGTTACTTAGGCATCCACACCGCACTTAAGCTTTGCTGTTTGTATTGCCTACATAAGCCCAATATTGATTTCTCTTCATACTGTGAGCCAGTACTACTATAGCATTTATCGGTTTCTTTATTTAGTACAACTATCTGTCTTCTGGGAAATTCTTTATCGCCTCTATTGGGTGCATGCTGGGCAAGTTTCCCATTACTGGATAAGAGGTAGTACTTTTTTAGAGGTGCCACGTGAAGCTGGCTGACCTGAGCTTAGTGTTCAGTAAATCTAAGGCCTTCTTCACACAGGCTGTGAACTGTAGAAGGGCGATGTACAGCAAGCTTTTACAAAACCATTATTGACACCTTTAAATTCGGCTCCATTGAGATCATGCATACCAAGTGATGTGTCAGTATTACACTTTCAGCTAATTATTTCTTATCACAGACACCATAGTACTCAGACAATGCCTTCATCCGTTTTTTTTTTTTCCCCTTGAAGACCATGCCATTTTTGTTCCGGCATCCAGGGTCACCATCTACCTCCTGGACTGATATACTGGCTCAGAGCACATTCATGTAAATCCTGGTGCCTGTGTGACTTTTGGCTCTGTTTTAAAATCAAAGTTAACCTTTGTAGCATGTTACATGTTCCACCCTAAAAATGGGAACATGTAACGCGTTTCAGCTTCTCCCCCTCTAATCTTCCCTCCTTGTGACAGTGGGTGGGGGATCTTCTCGCTGTATCCTCTGTCAGAATTTGAGCACAGCCGTGCAGGGCTTTACCCACACAACCATGTCATTCATTCAGTTTCCTGTGCATGAGTGCCTACAAGCACTGGCAGCGGGATGGCTTGTAGTTCTTGATGAGCTGAGAGGGCACTGGTGAGCATCCTCATTGTCCTTTGATGTAACTGCTTGCCCATCCCTGGTACAGGCAGACCTCTATCCTGAGGTTCTGCAGGAGCCTCCAACCTGCAGACTAAGAAAAATAAATGCACAAAATAAAAAATGTGCATTCATTTATTTAAAAAAAAATTCAAAAGGTGAACTTGGCCTTCAACAAATGTTTGACACAGATCAGCACTTGCTTGCTTATCATAATTGGAGTTCTGACTGTCACTTTAAACAAACTACCAGCTGGCTTTAGCACGATGTGAAGTTTATTAAAAGCCTGCTAGCAGCTTATTTAAAGTGACAGTCAGCACTCCTATTAAGATCTGTACTTGACATTCCCAGACTTGAACTGGAGGTGAACCAACTTAAAAAAAAAAAACGTATGCATTTGCAACATCCTATGCTTTTCAGATATTAAAACCATGGCTCTCTGGAAACTTCACAATAACCGAAGCCTGGCAGGAAAAAAAATAAATACTGCCACTGCTTTACATGGTTTTGTCTTGCCTTACTACTGTGACAGAGCAGCCATTAGGGCAGAAACACCCTAGCCATGTAAAGGCTTTTGTTGCGAATATGACCCGCAAGGTATATTAGCAGAGAGAGGCATGGTTCTAACATCTGATCAGCATAGTGGTGTGTGCAGGTTTTTTTTTTTTTTTTATTATGAATGTGAAATAACCCTTGAAGGCCAAGTTCACAATGTAGCACTGCAGTCCATGGTGTAGATTTATTTTCAGAAGGCAGCTTCTAGGTATTTAAGAGGGAATCCTGACACCTTCTGGATGCCTGTTTAATAAAAAAAAAAATGTCCATTTTGTTTTTGAATGGATCTAAAGAGCTGCAACCACAAGCCAAACATTTGGCTCACAGCTGATTGGTTGAGTTTGAGAGCTGGTAACAATTGTGAATGCAACAAGTCATGTTAAATTTGCTGCAGATGTGATGTAGAGCGTTGCACCTACAACATATATACAGTCCACTCCAACTGTATGTTAGACCTCATTCACACACCGGTGCTGTGACTGTGCAGCTTGAATTTGCTCTTTATGCAGCTGGAACTACTCTATGGGGGGGGGGCTCATCGATTTTACACATATAGCTGCTTGTCCTAATTTGATAGGTGAGTAGTCCACATTGTGTATTTTTCGGACTGCTCATCTGCCCCTGCATGCCTGACAAACTAGGATGAACTACTGCACAGGTGTCAAACTGGTGGCCCTCCAGCTGTTACAGAACTACAAATGCAATGAGGCATTGCTAGGTTGACAGTTACAAGCATAACTCCCACAGGCATGATGGGACTTGTAGTTCCAAAACAGCTGGAGGGTCTGTAGAGCTGCTGCGTCCCCAAAGAGTTGCATGGGATGCCTGCACATACTTTCTGCTGAAAAAAACAAAGTGCCAATTAATGTTGTACAGGGCACAACACCTGTAAGGCTTTAGGTGGGTGGTAAAACCACAGCTCAGCTGCCTGTTTTTGTCATCCCTGGGTGCCTGTGTAAAAGAGGCATAAAGTTTCAATGACGCTGCTCAAAACCTGCCAAACATTTCACAAATACTTTGCAAAAGCTTGCTCTACACTTTTCTCCAGGGCCTTATTGGCACGGGCTTTAGCTTCAACAAGTGTTCAGGATTTGTGAACAAGGCCTTAAAAGGGTTATAAAGGGAAAACATTTTTTCCCTAAATAGTTTCCTTTACCTTAGTGCAGTCCTCCTTCACTTACCTCATCCTTTCATTTTGCTTTTAAATGTCCTTATTTCTTCTGAGAAATCCTCACTTCCTCTTCTTCTGTCTGTAACTCCACACAGTAATGCGAGGCTTCTTCCTGGTGTGGAGAAAGCCTCTTGAAGGGGGAGGGGGTGAGCAGGAGTGTCAAGGACGCTCTCTACTTTGCAGATAGAGGAACCCCTCCACACCAGGAAGAAAGCCTCACATTACTGTGTGGAGTTACAGACAGAAGAAGAACAGGAAGTGAGGATTTCTCAGAAGAAATAAGGACATTTAAAAGCAAAATGGAAGGATGAGGTAAGTGAAGGAGGACTGCACTAAGGTAAAGGAAGCCATTAAGGATTTTTTTTTTTTTACCTTTACAACCCCTTTAACCACTTAAGACCCGGACCAAAATGCAGCTAAAGGACCTTGCCCCTTTTTGCGATTCGGCACTGCGTCGCTTTAACTGACAATTGCGCGGTCGTGCGACGTGGCTCCCAAACAAAATCGGCGTCCTTTTTTTCCCCACAAATAGAGCTTTCTTTTGATGGTATTTAATCACCTCTGCGGTTTTTATTTTTTGCGCTATAAACAAAAATAGAGCGACAATTTTGAAAAAAAAAATGCAATATTTTTTACTTTTTGCTGTAATAAATATCCCCCAAAACTATATAAAAAAATATGTTTTTCCTCAGTTTAGGCCGATACGTATTCGTCTACCTATTTTTAGTAAAAAAAATCGCAATAAGCGTTTATCTGAAAAATGGGTGAGGGTAGGGGGCGCTAGTAGGTTAACCAATAAATATAATATATGAATCATACAACTATAATTGAGCAATACCGTGTATCCCACAATATCCAATATAAAAATATGAAAAAAGTCCATGCATAATTTATACGTTGAATATAATAACTGCTAATGTGCAAAAAGAAGAGAAAAATCTTGTAGTGATAAAAAAAGTCCTTAGTAATGTACAGGTCATTCTCAAAAAATTAGCATATTGTGATAAAGTTCATAATTTTCTGTAATGTACTGATAAACATTAGACTTTCATATATTTTAGATTCATTACACACAACTGAAGTAGTTCAAGCCTTTTTATTGTTTTAATATTGATGATTTTGGCATACAGCTCATGAAAACCCCAAATTCCTATCTCAAAAAATTTGCATATTTCATCCGACCAATAAAAGAAAAATGTTTTTAATAAAAAAAAAAGTCAACCTTCAAATAATTATGTTCAGTTATGCACTCAATACTTGGTCGGGAATCCTTTTGCAGAAATGACTGCTTCAATGCGGCGTGGCATGGAGGCAATCAGCCTGTGGCACTGCTGAGGTGTTATGGAGGCCCAGGATGCTTCGGTAGCGGCCTTAAGCTCATCCAGAGTGTTGGGTCTTGCGTCTCTCAACTTTCTCTTCCCAATATCCCACAGATTCTCTATGGGGTTCAGGTCAGGAGAGTTGGCAGGCCAATTGAGCACAGTAATACCATGATCAGTAAACCATTTACCAGTGGTTTTGGCACTGTGAGCAGGTGCCAGGTCGTGCTGAAAAATGAAATCTTCATCTCCATAAAGCTTTTCAGCAGATGGAAGCATGAAGTGCCAAATCTCCTGATAGCTAGCTGCATTCACCCTGCCCCTTGATAAAACACAGTGGACCAACACCAGCAGCTGACATGGCACCCCAGACCATCACTGACTGTGGGTACTTGACACTGGACTTCAGGCATTTTGGCATTTCCCTCTCCCCCGTCTTCCTCCAGACTCTGGCACCTTGATTACCGAATGACATGCAAAATTTGCTTTCATCCGAAAAAAGTACTTTGGACCACTGAGCAACAGTCCAGTGTTGCTTCTCTGTAGCCCAGTTCAGGCGCTTCTGCCGCTGTTTCTGGTTCAAAAGTGGCTTGACCTGGGGAATGCGGCACCTGTAGCCCATTTCCTGCACACACCTGTACACGGTGGCTCTGGATGTTTCTACTCCAGACTCAGTCCACTGCTTCCGCAGGTCCCCCAAGGTCTGGAATCGGTCTTTCTCCACAATCTTCCTCAGGGTCCGGTCACCTCTTCTCGTTGTGCAGCGTTTTCTGCCACACTTTTTCCTTCCCACAGACTTCCCACTGAGGTGCCGTGATACAGCACTCTGGGAACAGCCTATTCGTTCAGAAATTTATTTCTGTGTCTTACCCTCTTGCTTGAGGGTGTCAATGATGGCCTTCTGGACAGCAGTCAGGTCGGCAGTCTTACCCATGATTGCGGTTTGGAGTAATGAACCAGGCAGGGAGTTTTAAAAAAGCCTCAGGAATCTTTTGCAGGTGTTTAGAGTTAATTAGTTGATTCAAATGATTAGGTTAAGAGCTTGTTTAGAGAACCTTTTCATGATATGCTAATTTTTTGAGATAGGAATTTTGGGTTTTCATGAGCTGTATGCCAAAATCATCAACAATAAAACGGCTTGAACTACTTCAGTTGTGTGTAATGAATCTAAAATATATGAAAGTCTAATGTTTATCAGTACATTACAGAAAATAATGAACTTTATCACAATATGCTAATTTTTTGAGAATGACCTGTATATTGAAAAGTTGCGTGATGAAAGTAGACGTTCAAAGTGAAGCCTTCACCAAACAGTAAAACATTCACCGGACGTGAATAGATAAATTGGCTCCTTACCAACAGTATTTGACCCTTTAACTAAAAAGAGGTAAAAAAAAACGCTTCTTTTACCCAAGGTAAATAATCTTTGCGGACAGGAGGAATCCGATCACCCGATCATGAGCCAAACGATTATACTCCAACCAGCAGATGTCAAATACCGCAGGATATAAAAGAAAATGCCGCAATAGTGTAACACTGATTTATTTAAAATAGATAAAAACAATAACAGCCAAATGGCTCCTTACTATGTCCGGAGCCCAAATCCCGGCACTGAGGCAGCTGAGCAATTTTCAGTTAAAGAGAAACAGGTCTCCGCGTCTTCAAGTGTTTATCGGTTGGTTTGCGCAAAAATTATAGCGTTTACAAAATAGGGGATAGTTTTATTGCATTTTTATTATTTTATTTTTTTTCACTACTAATGGCGGCGATCAGCGATTTTTATGGCGGACACTTCGGACAATTTTGACACATTTTTGGGACCATTGTCACAGCAAAAAATGCATTTAAAATGCATGGTTTATTGTGAAAATGACAATTGCAGTTTGGGAGTTAACCACTAGGGGGCACTGATGGGTTATGTGTGACCTGAAGTGTGTTTACAACGGTAGGGGGGTGTGTGGCTGTAGGTGTGACATCATCGATTGTGTCCCCCTATAAAAGGGATGACACGATCAATGACGGAGCCACAGTGATGAATGGGGAAGCCGTGTTTACACATGGCTCTCCCCGTTCTTCAGCTCCGGGGACCGATCGCGGGACTCCAGCGGCGATCGGGTCCGCCAGTCCTGTGGTCACGGAGCTTCGGACCGGGTTGCGGGAGCGACGTATATCGGCGTGAAGGGGTCCTTAAGTGGTTAAATTGTAGTAAGCAGTCTAACCTACATCAGGCTTCTGATGTCCTGTGCTGCATATGTTTGTAGTCTATACTGTTCACATTGTAGTCCAAATCATTTGTATTATGTCAAATACTTCAAATGAATAGCCAGCATTACAACTATGTGAAGTAAAGGGAAACTTCCCAGGTTTCATTTTGTACTATAATGTTAGTCCAATGTCCCAAATAAAGTTTTTTTTTATTTCATATTAAAGCAAGGTGTCATTATTCTTGTGTATGTAATGCATGAACAGACGTTACAGTCAAACTACATATGAAAACATTCCATTTCTGCCTATACCGAGTATTTTGACATGTTTTACTAAAGGTATACAGTTTATGTATTCTTTTACCATATGCTTAACTTTTTAGAAACCTAGGGTCATCAAGCTAACATTAGACATACCCTTTTGCTCGTTTTATCAATGTAAATGTATATGCAGGCCTAGAAGTAGATGCATTAGGTTAATGTGTGTTGTGTTAAAGCTGTGCAATCATTTTATATGAGCTGGCAATGCACCAGAACACATGAAAAAGACGCAAGTCTGCCAGCTTCCTTTACTGTGCATTAACACATGGTAGGTACAGGTAACTTCAGCTGTCCATTCTTTTCCTACAAGATTCTGGGCACGTGAATAGAGATTACGGCTATTCTGGATATTTGTCTCATGACATCTTCTAGAGCAGTGATGGCAAACCTTGGCAACCCAGATGTTTTGGCACTGCATTTCCCATGATGCTCATGCACTCTGCAGTGTAGGTGAGCATCAAGGGAAATGTAGTTCCAAAATGTCTGGGGTGCCAAGGTTCGCCATCACTGTTCTAAAGCATCAACACAAAAAAAGCAGAGTGGGAGATAGTTCTATTAATTGTAATAAGTCACAATCCCGAAAAACCAGGGTCGTGTTTATTGCCCTTATCCAGTTAGATGTATACTGAAATGGCAGCAAGAGCTGGTTGCAGGGCTAGGCCTGCAAGAGGAGGGGCGGGGAAGCATTGATCAGGTCTCCCTGTATGTTTTTCAGGTGGACCCCCATCGGGGGGGGGGTTTAAATTAATACATTTTGTCTGGAGTGATCTAGTTGTTATAAACTGCATATTCTATCTGTTCATGAAGGTTTTGAAAATTGTTGTACCCAAAGTCGCTGTACATCAGCCGAGCCTCCCCCTCTGGCAGCCATCTTGGAGGCGGGGCTTGGGTCACGTGACCCTGCTGTGAGAGAGCAAAGGGGCGTGGCCTCTATCCAGCCAGGACTTATCTGGGCAGAGCGCATCACTCGCGCAGCGGGCGCGCCTACAGGCGCGCACCTTGGTCGGGACATAAGGGTGCGGCGTCCGCGGGGGCCACTGCCGTTTTCTCTCTTTAACATCAATAACACTAAGATGACACGCGCAGATCTTCCATCAACAGGTAAGGGTACACGATTGTGTTACTCACGTGCAGAGCTTCTTTCCTGGGAACAATCTCAAATCCCTCCCTTAATAGATATCAATGCGCTTTGCTTATCCCATACTGCAAAAATTGCTCCGGCCCCTACCATCACTGACCGGCCACATTTACTTCGGGAAAGACAGAAAAAAACTGGTCAAGCCCTACTCAATTGAGTCTATTCAGGCCCTATATGTAAATGCCCGATCCGCAGTAAAGCACTGCGATGAAATTCACAATGTGCTGCTAATTTCTGGTGCTCATATAATGGGAGTTACAGAAACCTGGTTCCAGGACAGCTCCAAATCAATCTATGATGAATTACTACCCAGCAACTATAGCATCATGACCAAGAATAGACAAACTAAAAAAGGTGGAGGCATATGCATTATTCACGACACTAATTTGATTTGCCAAGAAATCTCCTCTTCTCCCTATAATACCTTTGAACACCTAGCAGCGAAATGCTGAATGATAACGCAACATTCACATTCGCAATCATTGGCCCAATTTCTCTCTGATTTTGCCGATTTCTCTATGCAACTTTCATCGATTTCCAATCATGTAGTGATTCAGGGTGACCTAAATCTGTGGCTAGACGATGTACGGAAGCAGGATGCTCAAGATCGTCTGGATGACATGCAGGCTCATGGGCCACACTTTAGATGCCCTTTTCCTATATGGTCTTTCCATTTCAAAAGTGACGATACAAAAAATTGTGTGGTCAGATCATTTTTTGACTTTGTATGTTCTTCCCGACTTTGCTCTCAAAAGAATACAGGCGGGTAATAACATGCGTAAGTCAATCCCATTTCGAAAACTTAAGCCTGTGAACTGTGATGAATTCAAGAACTGCTATATTAAAACCGACAACGAGATTGAGGAGAATAAGCTTGTTGACGATCTCGAAGAAGGTGTTCTCCAATTAGAGAGTGCCTTGGACGATTTTGAATCTAGGCTCAAAAAATCATTGAACGAAGTGGCGCCCTTTCAGGTGGCTAACAACCGACCGAGATTACAGAAATCCCAACCGTGGTATTCATCTAGCCTCCTCCCTCTCAAAAAAAAGAGACGGTTCTTGGAGCGAAAATGGCTAAAATCTCAATGCAATCTGGACAAACAAGCCTACCGCATACATTGCAGAGGTTATGCCAAGGCAGTAAAAACGCTAAAAAGAACATATTATAATACCAAAATTAGCGTTGCCCCTAATCAAACGGGAGAACTGTTCGCCATAGTCTGGGAGATTTTTGAGCCAAAAAGATTCCACTCCAAGATTATGGCATCCCCACAACTGTGTAATGATATCCACCAGTCTTTCATTTCAAAAGTGGAGAAAATCCGTGCTCGATCCTCCTTAGCACCCCCCTGTGCAACATCAAAAGCCAAAACCACCCCAGAAAAACTACAGAAATTTCGCCTAGTGTCAGAGGAGGAAATCAGAGCTATCATCTCAAAACTGAAACCAACCAGTTATCCTGATGACCCCTACCCTGCCTGGTTCATTCAGAAGCATGTAGACACTCTGGTTATTGACATCTGCAGAGTAATTAATTTGTCCCTCCGCTTGGGTATAGTGCCTTCTAGATTCAAGAGAGCAATCATACTCCCATTGAAAAAAGTGTGCCTGGAACTCACGATACTTACCAACTACCGCCCCATTTCTCTACTGCCTTTTCTAAGGTCCTGGAGCAGGTTGTGTTTACCCAGCTGCAGGAGCAGTTTGAGTCACACGGTCTGTTCCATGACTGCCAGTCGGGATTTCGACCCGGTTGCAGTACGGAGATGTCTGCCCTAGATATGAGGGAACGTCTGCTGGGTGTCCGCGATGCGGGGGGGTCCGCAGCCTTGGTGCTGCTGGACCTCTCTGCGGCGTTTGACACCATTGACCATTCTATCCTTCTCTCTAGAATGCAATCCTTATTTGGCTGTGAGGACACAGTGTTAAATTGGATTAGATCTTTCCTGTCCGAAAGAACACACTCCATAAAAATGGAGTCGTACCGCTCAAATACCCAGTCATTGACCTGCGGGGTACCTCAGGGCTCTGCCCTTTCTCCCTTATTCTTTAACTGCTACATGCGCCCACTTGCCGACCTCATTACCATCTATGGTCTAGGCTGCCAGATCTATGCGGATGACACACAGATCTTGGCAGACCTTGCAAGTGGACCTAATATGCCTGAGCAGCTGAATAAGGGATTATCTAACATCCAACAATGGATGGACTCAAACAGGCTAGGCCTTAACGCCGACAAAACTGAGCTTTTGCTGATCGGCCCACAGGCCAACTCTACCTTTTTACCTGCCTGGCCATCCTCGTTTGGCCCTGCCCCAACTCCAGCTAAGCAGGTAAAAAATCTGGGTATAATTTTTGATGCTGAACTAAGCTTCGTACCTCATGCAAAATATTGCATAAAATCAGCCAACTATCATCTGCAATTATTACGGAAAATTAAGAATCTCTTCACTCAGCACAACTGTATGATCTTAGTTCATGGACTTATCCACTCTAGGTTAGATTGTTCTAATGTTTTCTTTCTAGGGCTCCCACAGAAGTGGATAAAACGATTGCAGATTACACAGAATCATGCTGCAAGACTAGTCACAAACTGCCCAAGGCGGAATCACATCTCCCCGGTGCTTAAGAATCTACACTGGCTCCCGATAGCAAAACGGGTTGAGTTCAAGGCACTCTGTCTGGTGTTTCGGGCCTATTGGCAACTAGGTCCGATGTACTTATCGAATATGACACAACACTACTGTCCACCCAGAGAGCTCCGCTCGACTGACGCCCTGTTAGCAATTATTAAATCTAGTCGATCAGCTTCAAAAGGTGGGCGCCGGCTCCAAACACTGGGGAACTCTCTTTGGAACCAGCTCCCTCATCGGCTCCGAGCATCCTCCTCCTTGATGGCCTTCCGTAAGGGCTTGAAAACACTTATTTTTTCACAAGCCTACAGATAGAGACTTGGCCTTCCAAGCCTTTAGCAGGACGCTGCCTTAATCCCAGGCTGCGGTCCATGGTCAGGGAGTAGGGATAGGCTTTTTGTGCCCTGACACCCCCCCCCTTCTTTTTATATTTCTGTTTATTTCTTGTCTGTTCCCCTCTTTTACTTGGATGTCCTAGTTTCTTCTTTTTGCTCTTGGGAACTGGATACCCCCAGCTTGTTGGTAAGCGCTTAGACGCGGGTTTCACAACTCGCATTCGGCGCTCTATAAGTATTTATTCCAATCCAATCCAAAGAGGGGGGGGGGGGTGGTGTATGGCAAGATGAAGCTGTAAAATGCCAAGGCTTTTGCAGCCAATTGTAGTGAGCTTTTTCCATATCTCTTCATATAGCAGCATTCTGAAGAAAATAATCTTGGTTTTCTCCAATACTGCCTCGATGCCCTCTTCATTTCCTTCTGTGTCTGCATCATTTAGGATAGACATATTGAGATCCAACACAGGTAGTGGAACGGGAGTAAAAGTGTGACATTTTTAAACCCTGCTCTAAAATGTTTGTATAAAAGCTGTTCTGCGTCTTAGAAATGATTATATGGATGTAGAAATTTCTGCTTTAGTCAGGTAGGCCATTTGTAGTGTTGGCGAATCCGAAGTAGAATTGGCTGCAGAGATTGGTGTTGGCACTTGCTCGTGCTCTTCATTTAAAAAGTGGTGAAAAATGGGCTAAATTAACGTACCATCTAGAGCAGGGATATGCAAATAGCGGACCTCCAGCTGTTGCAGAACTATGAGGCATAGCAAGACTCTGACAGCCACAAGCATAACACCCAGAGTCAGAGGCATGATGGGACTTGTAGTTTTGCAACAGCTGGAGGTCTGCTAATTGCATATCCTTGATCTAGAGCTTGTACTTCACCACTTTTAGAATGCAGGCAAGACTTTCGCAAAATCTTTGAGTCAGTTTTTCTCTTGTATGCCAAAAGAGAGTTGGTCTTAATTGGCTCAACTTTTCAATGCGGCACAATGTAAAAGTGGCTCAATTTAGAACTACCCAAATTTGGTGCACGAGTCGCTGTCGGAAGCGAAAGCATTTCAAATGCTTCATGAATTTGGCGTAATACATTAACAAGAGGGTTCAGTTCCAGAAAAGCTTTACCAAATTCCCTACATAGTCGGTGCATTATTATTAAGGGTTAGTCTCATGCACACTAGGCTCATACAATGACAGTAGCTTTGCAGCGGGTTTAACGTTTTTGCAATAGCGTTTTAGCTTTTTTTTTTTTCAATGGATCAAAACAAACATTGGTAAGCCGCGTTTATAAGCGTTTTTTTACAGCTAGAAAAACTCCTCTCAGAACCCACTATTTTTTTTTTTAAAGGCAAAAAACACCCCAGCCAAAAAACGCAGATAGCAGCCTGTGTGCATGGAGACACAGGATAACACGATGGAGAGTTTATTGACTGTAGAAAAACTGAAGCCAAAAACAGCAGCTGTAAAAACATCCGATGTGCATGAGGCTTAAATAAGCAGATGTTTCACTTGCTAGAAAGCAATAGCCACCTTTCTGATTGGCCTACACAAACTTATCCTTACACTTAAAAACAGCAATAACCACAACACATCAAATACATGGAAAAGCTTTATTTTAATCATTTATTGCACTTAATATTAGTGTCTGACATAATTGAGCACTGGGCATTGTAACAAGAATGAGGAAATGTATCTGAAAGAAGAAAACCTAAAATGAATATGTCCTTGATGGGTGACAATTAAAACACAGGTTTACTAATTCAATTACCAAGGTCCAAAGCTCACATTGGGACACATTCACGTGATGCAAACCCAATCCAACTACAGCTAATATGAATGTTATGCTCTTAAAAGTGTCGTTTTTTTAATTTACAAAATCACTGTCAAAATTCTCCATAGAAATAATTGGCAGGCTTAAATCGTAGGTGGAACATCATTGTATTTTGACTAGCAGTCACATGCATCTTCTTCTTTGCAGCTGTAGTTCACGCCATTTGGTTCCCGAGGCTCAAAACTCGACAAAATTCAACAATCCCCAATTTGCCTATGCTCTATTCACGACAGTAGATCAACGAAAGGCACTGGAACATTCCCTTGCATGTCACTTATGAGACGGAACAAACCCAAACTTTTTATATATTGCAGCGGCTCTATTCATTTCCTTTTACCTTTATTTTCACCTGGTGATCCAGCAAGTAAATACTCAAGTATAAGCCGAGTTTTTCAGCAAATTTTTTGTGCTGAAAATGCCTCCCTCTGCTTATACTCAAGTCACCTTTTTGCGCTTGATCTCCCGGAATTTGGGGACCCCGGTACTGGCCTGCCGTAGGTCCCCTGGACCCCAAACTTGGCACACATGTAGCTACATCCTCTACAAGTGTGCAAAGTTTTTTGGCCAGGGAGCACCAATTTTTCAAAGCAGAGCATCCCTTCCATAGACTCCCATGTTAAACGGTCATTTCTCCGGTGACCCCTTCCATAGACTCCCATGTTAAACATCAGTCTAGTCATGGGCACAGTGAGGCATGCACATGGACACCCTTGGCTTATACTCGAGTCAATACGTTTTCCCAGTTTTTTGTGGTAAAATTAGGTGCCTCTGCCTATACTCGAGTATATACGGTAATTTTTCAAAGTAGTAGAGACAAATCAATTGACAGGGGGTGCTTACTCCAGTCAGCTTTTATACATTTATGTAAAACAACCCAAAAGGAACAAAATGTTTGCTGCAACTGCTTAAAAAGTGTTAGATGCTGTAGCAGATTTAGCGGGAGTTTAGTTTTAATTTATCCAACGCTACCTTCTCCCCAGGCCGACAATACCACCTTGCAACTGTGGCTCCTTTTCTCCTCCACAGCTAGAGAAGGCACCCTAACAGGTGGTGTGCTACAGTCTGGATTACCAGGTGGAAAGCCTTATATAATAATAAAAAATAAAAAAAAAACACACAAATGCAGCCACCACATTTAAAGCAGAGCTATAAAGTCTCAATTTTAAAGACAGCAAACAGGCCCTTTATTGAAGAAGAGACATGCAATACAATAAAATAAACCTACCTGTTTGCTGTCTTCTTTAGATTGCACAGTGAGCGTCACAAGCACAGCTAGTGTGGGGAGTCGGGGGAAATGGACATAGGGGTGCGCCTGCATGAGTAGTGCCACCGCAGGAAGCGGCTTGCTCTAGGGGCATTTGCAGAATAGGAGGAGCAGAGAGTGCCAGCGTGAGACCCCAGAAGCTGAGGTAAGGTACCACTCTCTGCAAAAGCATTGCACATGTATAACATGTTTGTTATTTTTAGAATCACTTTAACTTAATGTAACAAAAGGGCAGTCCATCTAAAAGCATTGTTTCCATTTTGGAAGACCTCAAACAGTTAATTTGGTCACCTGTTTCCCAGGTCCCCAGGTAAGTTCTTCTGCTCAATTTGATATATTAGAAATTAAACCTTTAGAGTAGGGTTCAGATAGAAGGGTTTCTTGCAACTGGGAGCGTTCCAATCATGTGACCTCTGTGACAGCCAATCATCTCGGCATTCTAAACACCTTAAAGGAGCAGCATGCGCCAGCTCTAAGGGGTTAAATTACCCATTACTATATATGCTCCAGCATGGAAATGCTCATAAACTACTAGGACTGCACTATACAGAGGGGCCCTGACGTAGGCACTGTAGCTTCCACATGTATTTGCAAATGCTGTGCAACTAACACTTCTGTTTAACCACTTAAGGACCCCCTACCGATGATATACGTCGCCGGCAGGGCACAAGCACGTACCTGTACGTCCTCTTTAGTGCCCAGCCGTTGGGTCGCGAGCACGCCGCCTCGCTCGCAACCCAGTCCGATCACACGTCCAGCCCCGCCCCCCTACAGTTAGAAACAAATAGGAGGTCACACTTAATCCCTACAATGCCCCCTAGTGGTTTACTCCTAAACTGCAATTGTCATTTTCACAGTAATCAGTGCATTTTTATAGCACTTTTTGCTGTGAAAATTACAATGGTCTCAAAAATGTGTCAAAATTGTCTGATGTATCCGCCACAATGTCGCAGTCACGGGGAAAAAAAAAAAAACTGATCGCTAGTAAAAAAAAAAATATTAATAAAAATGCAATAAAACTATCCCCTTTTTTGTAAACGCTATAAATTTTTGCGCAAACCAATGGAACGCTTATTGCGTTTTTTTTTTTTTACCAAAAATATGTAGAAGAATACGTATCGGCCTAAACGGAGTAAAAAAAACGTTTTTTTTTATATATTTTTGGGGGATATTTATTACAGCAAAAAGTAAAATATATTGCATTTTTTTCAAAATTGCCGCTTATTTTTGTTTATAGCACAAAAAATAAAAACCGCAGAGGTGATCAAATACCACCAAAAGAAAGCTCTATTTGTGGGGAAAAAATACAAAAATGTTGTTTGGGAGCCACGTCGCACGACCGCGCAATTGTCAGTTAAAGCAACGCAGTGCCAAATCGCAAAAAGGGGCAAGGTCCTTAACCTGCATAATGGTCCGGGTCTTAAGTGGTAAATGTTAGCATAATTTGTGGGGCTTTTTTTTTGCTGGCTAACTAGTAGGTGTGCTGAGAAATACATTTTGTTCTGTAAAATGTAACAATTTCACTGCCTAAGCCTTGTTACCCAAGTCATGGCTTTACCCTCCGAAAGGTACCCAATGACATATGGCAATCAAAAGATTACAGCAAGCTCATGATTGCAAAAGCAGTAGTTAATATAGGTTTTAAAATAGCTCAGTGGCCTCTATAAACCACCTCCAGGTTCATAATCACAATAAGTGGTATGGGGGGAAAAGACGATTGTTCTCGATATCCACTACACAGGGGTGAGACACCAGGGCTCTATTTAGCTCCCCCCATCTTCATTAAAGTGGTTGTAAACCCACTTTTGTAAGTTACACCTACAGGTAAGCCTAGATTAAGGCTTACCGGTTGGTGTTAGCAATAAGCTCGGCAATGCCGTGTTTGACTGCTCCCACGCGCATGCGCAGGAGTGACGTCATCGCCGCTCCGGCCAATCACAACGCCGGAGTGGCGATTACAGGAAGAAGATCGCTGTAGACATGGCGGCGGAGAACTTCAGGAGCTTCGCTCTCAGGTAAGTCTATCATAATGAGCTAGTATGCTGTACATACTAGCTCATTATGACTATATTGCAGGGTATTTAAAAAAAAAAAAAATGTAAAAGGGTTTACTTCCTCTTTAAGAGCAATAGGCACCTGGGAGCCATAAAAACCAGATCAAAAAGAAATTTTAAAAACAAACAACTGACACGAGCAGAACTGCACATTCATAATATACACTGGTATGGTGCATGGGCTCCTTTTGAACTACACATGTGGTGCCCTCACAGAGGTTTAGGGATGAGCTCAAGGGGCATTATTTTAGCTTTATACCAAATAAAAGTAAGTTGTAAATCCTTACTGATCATTTTTGCATACTTTTGATTTTCACGGTTTAGCAAACATTTTATACAGAAATTAATTCTTTAGTAACTTAAAGAGGAGGTCCAGGAAAAAAAATATATTAAAAGCCAGCAGCTACACATACTGCAGCTGCCTTTTAATAAATGGACACTTACCTGTCCTGGAGTCCAGCGATGTTGGCAGTAAGGTTCCCGGCGTGAAGTCGAAAAAGGCTACACTGCCGCTGCCATTGAGGATAAGGGAACGCGCTGTTCGGGGATTTCCGTCAGCAAGTTTGCACCTGCGCAGTGCTTGAAGGAACTTTCCCGATAGCTGGAACCAGCTCAGCGCATCAGTTTGCGCATGCGCTGGAACTTCCAGGATACCTGGAACCAGCACGGCAGATCACCGGCAGTGTAGCCTTTCGGCTTCACGCCGTGAACCCTACTGCGCATGCGCAAGGCCTGCTCCTCTCTCCTATTAGCCCAGCGGCCGCAGTGACGTCACGGCCGCGGCCAGACTCCAGGAACCTGGAAGGAATACCTGTCTTTGTCCCCCCTCCCCCGAAAGGTGTCAATTGTCACCGGAGGGGGGAGGAATCCAATGAGCGGAAGTTCCACTTTAGGGTGGAGCTCCGCTTTAAATGTAAGTGATAAAACTGCATTATTAAGATTACGTCATTTTGTCTGCTTATTACAATGTTAGTGGATATTTATTGAAAATAGCAGCTTCTATTTATAAGACCCCAAACATTCAGTTGGGGGGGGGGGGGGGGGGGGGGGGTTGATTTTGAAAACTGTGAATGGTAAACCAGCAAATAATCACTACCTGAAGAGCAAAATGTGGGGTTGGATTTTCGTTACTAGAGCCTATAAGTTTACAAATTTGACACCCAAAGCAGCAACCTTCTTCTAAGATCACCTCCTTTACAGAAGGCTTTTCCTGTTTTTCTTCTGTTCTCAACCCAAAAGAGATGTAAAGAAGTGTATACGAGTTTCTTTTTTACTGATGGAAAAATGTGGTCAATAAATAGGCTGGTTTAAAAGCAAATGTGCAGACTTTATGCTTGGTCAAATATATGGCTTGTTGTGTGTTGCTACAAAATATGGTACAATCTGTGGTATGGTGCCACTCACAATCACCTGCCAAATGTGCCCATTAAACACTAAAGGATCGGAAGGATTTACCCTCTTAATGACCAGACCATTTTTTGCAATACGGCACTGTGTTGCTTTAACTGAGAATTGCGCAGTTGTGTGATGCTGTACACCAGGGGTGTCTAACATTATAAAGAGCGAGGGCCACTTAAGCGAATTGGTAACTGGTCGCGGGGCACAATGAGCGGAGCAGGATGACAGGTCCGTGTCCACGGACACAGCCCACTCTTATGGGCCCTCTGATCCAATCCAATTCACCCAGACGGAAGGGGGCAGATCCCTTTCTATTTTTTATTGGTAGGACACAGGCCTGTTTACATCTGCTGAAAAGGTGAATATTAAGTCTGATTAGGTTGGACCAATCACGTGAAAGGGGCTTAAGGCTGCTTTCACACGGATGCCCAAACCGCAGGTGCAGTGCATCTGTGGATTTTTTGCGGGTTAGCTGCACTTTGCTGTAAACTTCTATTATATCCTGCAGGTGTGGCGCACTTTCTGAAAGCGCAACAAACCCGCAGGTAATATGGCTCAGTGATCGATTCCTCTACCAGCTGCTTCATTCACAAAACGGTTGCTCTGGTATGGCGGTTGCAAACCGTGATCTGGGCTTGCCAACCTGCTATCCCAGAGCAGGAGGCCGAGGGCCACATCAGAGGGCTCCGGGGGCCACTGGTTGGGCACCCATGCTGTACACAAACAAAATGCACTTTAATTGTCATTGTAAAGATCTCACATAATTCCATTGTATAATTTGCTGCATTTTCTTATTTTGGGTCACACAGTTATTCATGTATGCACGCCAAATGTCAACTTCATTGTTGTATTAATTTGTTTATCAAATAGACGTCACTTTATGACATAGATAAGGTTAAGTCACAGACACGGCATATCACATTGGGAGCAAGTATATTCTATATTTCATAGGTGGAGCAGGCGTCATCTATTATTCATTTATTTCGATATTTTCTTTCCTGCCACCACGTGTTGAGAGAACACAGTGATCACTCATAGCAGCTATAATAGCCGATGGCAATAATCACATGTAAAATCCGACAGGCTGGTTACCGAAAGCAGATTGATCGATCAACTTGGGTACATTCAGCCTGCCCATTCATGGTTCAGATCTCGGCAGGTCCCTGCTGAACTGGCCGAAAGTTGAACCATCTATGACTGCCTTTAACACACCACAATGTACCAATCAGTTGTGAAGAAGCCCTTATGCAGGGAAAAGCTTTGTCACCTATAAACACAAGCCTATTGTGCTTGAAGGTTAATCTGGCCATGGTTATGAGGTTAAAGCCAGCCATACATTGATCGAAATTTGGCTGGCTCAGCAGAGACTAGCCTGAGATTTGATCCATTCATGGGCAGGCTGATTGTTTCCAAGTAAAACCATCTACAGCTGCCAGCAGCAATCACTGTGTTCTGCTGGCCGGGAAGGCTCCCTGTGCCAGATAGAATACAACAGCGCAGCACCCGTGGTGGAAAGAAATTAAATCAAATCATCCATGGGCCGCTTAACTAACTGGGGCATCTCTAAATCCTGTATTTTGGCACATCAAATGCAAAGGTTCTTCAAATAAACTTATGATAGAGTGGGTGTCTGCTCCATTCTATTGGAAGTCTGTATTGTGTAAAAAAAAAAAAAAAAGGCTGCCATTGCTGACCTATTCTGAAAATGCTAGTTACCTGCCAATGGCTTCAGTACTTCCTAAATCACTTTCCTTGACAAAGTATTTTTGACTTTCTTGGAAACCTGTTTGCCCCGAGTCTATGGCTGAGATATTAAGGCGTTGTAAAGGCAGAAGGTTTTTATATTAATGCATTCTATGCATTAATATAAAAAACCTTGTGTGTAGCAGTCACCCCAGCACCCCCTCATACTTACCTGAGCCCAATCTCTCTCCAGTGATGTCTGCGAGTGCGTTAGCTGTCCAGCACTGTGCTCCTTATTGGCTGAGACACGGCAGCGGCGACATTGGCTCCCACGGTTGTCAGTTAGCCAATCAAAGAAGAGAGGGGGCCGGGGCTCTATGTCTCAATGGACACACAGAGCTGCGACTTGCCTTGGGTGCCCCCATAGCAAGCTGCTTGCTGTGGGGGCCCTTGAAAGGAGGGAGGGGCCAGGCGCAGCAAAGAGGGAGAAGAGGATTCAGGCTGCTCTGTGCAAAACAAAACGGTAAGTATAACGCGTGTTATTTTAAAACAAACTAAAAATAAGACTTTACAATCACTTTAAAACACAGCTAGCATTCTCATGAGATTGTGGCTTTTTATATTTCTTCCCAGAACAGAGTTTCCTTATGTCCCAAGCTTTAGGAGACAGAGGACTGAACAATTGTGTCAAAGCAACTTTTCCTCTACTGGAGCTGCATGTCTTCTGTGAAATAACAAGCACCCCTCTCCCCCCACATTAGTTCTGTGAAACCTGTGTTTAATGATCCCCAATTAGTCTTTAGCCACATTCCAATGGTTTACTAGAAACATTTGGTCCACATATTAGTCAAATATACAGTATTTCTTATAAAAATAAACATGTTTGTTATGTATAAAATAACAAATAAGCTTTTTATTATCAGATCAAATTGCACAATACAAACAGGCCAGTTTCTTTAGCGTAATACTGTTAATGTGAGGATTTTCGGCCTTCTTTTACATTTCCAATCTATGAAAATGATAAAGAATCTGCAAGAGATGATCTCTGACATAACATACATTTAGTTTCTCGTGTCTTTCTGTCCAAACAGGCATGTCCCTATGGAAGTTAAAATAAAGGCTAAATCATACAGTTTATAAAAATGGTCAAAAATACATTTTTGCTTATAGATGAAATTACTGTTACGTATAGCATCATGAAACAGGATTACAAATTTTATTTACAAAAACCCTATGTTCAGATGAATTATTGTACAAAGGCAATAAATAACCTTAGCGTATATAGAACCTTATTGTACCTTAATTAAAAAAAAAAAACACACTGGGAGGGCCATTTAGCATTCAGTCACAGTAGTTAAAATGTTATTTCTGTAGATAAACAGTGTAGCTGATGAACCAATATTTGGGAAGGTTGCCTCCAATACAAAGTGCAAAGAACAATGGCTTTCCAGCTTGAGGCAGGCTGAATCGGATGGCCCTGTGACATTATCTTACAGATCCAAAATATGAGAGGACATTTTTTTTTCCTCATCTTAAGAAAGAAGTATTCACAAAAATACATAGTGCTATTTACACTATAATACCAAACCTATTTAGAAAAATCATAGCACCCAAAATACTCCTCCAACCTCAGTCTGCTCCTGCAATCTGGATCTTTGCTGACAACGAAGTACTGGGCTCTCTACTTCCGCAGCCGCCACGTGGCTCTGCTCACGATACAAATGCTGATGTGCCTTACCAGCCGTCAAGGCTCTTGAGACTGTTAGGTTGGAGAACTTGAAACAAGTGGGTGGCTGAATTGCTTTTCTCTTGCCTGGAGAGCAGGAACCTCTTCAATAAAAGCTACCGCTGTGAAATCATAATCATTGAAAGGCCTGAACACCACAATATTCACACCCAAAGGAAGGATTATCATTTCACGTTCACTCCTATTATCCGGATTTGTAGCAGGGGTCCTTTATACTGTGCTGAAAACATGTTTATTATCTTTAGTATATAAGCTCTGCTCAGCCTTGAATCCATTAATTCCACAAACGCACTTAAGAGTTCTCATTAATAAGAATAAAAATGTATTTGAAAAAAAAAAAAAAATGTATATAAAGAAAAAGCAAAGATAAGGCTTACATTTTCTTAGTGATGGTTTCTTGGAAACCACTGAAAACAAGTCATCCCACATCCATTAGAAGTGTCAGTTGTGTAACCAGCCTCTTGTGACTGTCGGTAATACTGCTGTGATTTCAGTCTGCAGAATTCGCTGCTTGTCGTTAGGAAATAATGCAATCATAGCTCCCTTCCTGAAAGGCCTCCTCTTGCTCCTGTCTAGACACATTCTCCTCGTGTCTGCTGACATTACAGCTGCCCAGGTCACTTTGAGGGCTGGCACTGTGGCTGGTTGAGCTGCGGCTCTCCTCTGCCCTGGGGCTAGATTGTTCTATGACCTTTGAGATGACTGTGGGCTGACACACTTCAGGCTGCACTTGTTCCACTGCTACTTCGCTCAGTTTCTGGAGCTGAGGTTTTATGATATTTAAGAATGGCTTGTATCCAGGGCTGAAAATAAACACACATATATAACATTAGAAATGGATTACTACTAGAACTGCATTATGTCAAGTTAGGCCCCTTTCACACATACAGACTGTTCGTCTGTTTTTCATCCATCCATTGACAGATGAAAAACGGACATCAATGCATTTCTATGGGAATAAAAGATGACAACAGGATGATCATACATTTGCATCAGTTTTCATCTGCTTCCGTCAACATCCATTTTTTTGAACGATTAAAACCTCTATTTTTCATCTGTCAAAAAACAAAAAACAGATGTAAACTGTCAAATGGTCCGTTTTTTATTTGTTTGCATTGGTAGTGGATGTAAAAAAAGAACTGATGAAAAACTGATGAGCATGGCTAAAAAACAGTAAATCACCCAATTACATACAGCCATTAAACTTGAGAGAGGTTCTAAACCATCATCAATCTATTTAAGCCCTTGTTCGCACTGGTATGATTTGACGTGTCAAATCGGCAGCATTTGCCGGAAATGACACCGTCCTAATCGATGTGATGCTGCATCAATTTCAAAAGGTAGTTTCTGTACTACTTTTTGCAATTTCGAGCTGCGATTTACATTGACATCTGTGCAGAAACTGCACAGGTGTCTCTGAAATCGCAGCAGAAATCGGGACTGACAAGCGGGAGTGAAATTATGCCTGTTCAGCTGCACTCGCATGGTTTCATTCCCGCAGCTCAGTATGAACCTGGCATCAAAACATTAAAAAACGGCTTCAGAACAATTCACATGAATGTAGTAAAAAAAAAAAAAACATCCTCTGTTTAGAACTTAAGAGAAAATTGGATATTGTGTTTACCTGTAAAATTATTTTCTTGGATTACATCATAGACCATGGGGTATTTTCATATCCATTACAATGGATTATGCCTGCCACTTTTAGGCGATTGGACACTGGCAAAAAATAAATACAGGAAGTCCCACCAGTATCTGTAGCAAGCAATGAACTACAAAGAAAGAGGGGTGGGATCCCTGTGTCCTATGAAGTACTCTAAGAAAAAGATTTTGCCGGTAAACCAAAAATCTAATTTTCTTTATCATACATCCCAGGACACAGGGTATTGTCAAGTCATTAAAGCTAGCAACTGTAAAGGATGGAAAATCAGACCTTGCAACAGAAGGTCGGGTCGATCCGGAAGGCTCCAAGGATTGGTTTACATGTCGAAGTATCATGTTCTGTTGGATAAGGCTGGGATAATCAGACTCACTGGAACTGGATTTCTAACACTTGAAGTCCTTTTGACATTGGTTGAGATTTCAGTTTATAACAAATTTAAACCACCATCTTGTAAATTTCCAAATATAAATTTTAACTTTGTATCTCCGACAGCCAAAATTACTCTAATTTGATTATGTCTAAAGGTCAGGCTTCTTATATTAAGTCTATATGTTAAGTTAAAGTCTCAGTAACGTCAGTAGAAAAGAAGAATTGTTCAGGTCTAATATAATTTCCATATCGAAAAAAAAAGCAGGAGGAGGTTCTTTCAAGTATAGATTGACCAATTACCATAATACGTTTAAAAGGGAAAGACCATATTGTAATTCTTATTCAGGCAAACTGGTTTATAGTATTTTACAGTTAAGGGAACTATGTGAAAAAAATGGTTTTAAACTTACAGGTGGTGACAAGATGGAAAAATAATGTGACTGACTCCAGATTGAATGAATGTCATCATGGCATTATACTCATAATGTAGTTTATTTAAGCAATTTCAAATTAGTTTTACTTCATACAATTTAAAATGGGAGTCCTAGAGTAAAGAGGACCTTGTAATGACACTTTGTTGACAGGAAAGGAACCATGGTGGGAATTTCACAACATTTATATACAAGCTTTGTATTCTAGATTATTCTTTAGAAGTTGACTACAGAGTAGAGTTGGCAAAAGTCACTCTTGCACATAGCGCAATATAAAAAAGACAAGAAAATAATTATAGTTTTAAAAAGTTATTTTGTAAGCTCATGTAAATAAACTATTTGATATGACCTGGCATAAAAGGTAAATATTAATTAAATTGTACTAGACTATTTCTTTACAGGAAAAGTACACACTAATATGTAAGGTGTTATTACAAACTTATCCAATTTCATGTAAATAGGGAAAAAAGATGGGCAGGTGTTCTGAATTTTGTAATATTACATCCAATGAATAAAAAAAAGTATATTTTTATGCATCAATAAGTAAATGGATTAAATACTTCTGTTCTGCTTGCGACCAAGGTGGTCCAAACCAAAAAGTATTTCTGAAAGCTGTAAACCAGCAATTGCAGATAAGAATTCCTCCATTGTTACAAAGGAACTGGAGGAAGTTGCTCCAGAAGCAGCGGAGAGACCACATTACAAGGGGGGCTGTGTCCAAGATTCTCCCTGCCCGAAGAAGAGATTTAGGACCCCTCCCCCGTATATCTCTTTAGTGTGGCTTCTCTTTCACCCATTGTTAGTTGTGCCAATTAACCCTGCAATTGTATGAAGGAATTTATGTGTTGATATGTATGATAATGTGTATTGTAGTTAGGGAGTCACATGGGCTTAGTTAATTAGCTCATGTTAATTTAGGTTTCTGGTTACCGCCTCTTTAACTGTATACAAGACTTCTGTATTCTGGTTCTAATAAAACGGTCTGATGTTTTACCCTACACTGAGCTACGACTAGTGAATAGAAAAGCTAAGGGGTCTTGGATGGTGTGGTACCGGACAGAGGAGCGATACGGCGGACAGACTCATCTTGAGTACGGGGGTCTGTCACAAAGACCCTTGCTGATAACAGGACACTGTGCTGGTTACCCTAGGAATGATAGTTCCCTATTTCTGTCAGTGTCCTACTGCCCCCCCCAAAGCCCCCTTTATTTTGTGCTCTGAGATTTTTGGTCCACCCCTAAGCACTGCTAGTGCCATGTAGCAGTTGGGTGGCCCGTAAAGCCATAGTTGCATAAACAGAGCATGCAAGAGTACAAAATAGCCACAAAAAGTCCTCAAACCAGTCCTTGTTCTGCCTGGGGGAGGACAGGCAGGAACCCTAATGTGGAATGGGGGACCCTAGTGCAGGATGAGGGGAGGGTACAATCTGGGACTACCACTAGGGCACTCACCAATCTATGCTCCAGAAACCCCCAGGGGGTACAGCAATCTGTCAGTCAGCTAGGCAATATATCATTGCTCAGGGTTCCGTTTCATTGGATTCAATTCAGACTGGAAAACTTACAGGCATTCCTCATGTGTCCAGTGCGGGGTCCAGGTACCCTTCCCCTGAACATAGAAAAGCCATAGGCAATCGATCTGGAAAAGCCAATCTCATAATCCCTGATGGACCTGTTGAGAAGCTAGCTATTTTCATGCAGACACTGCACAGACATGACCACAACCTAAGCCTTGCCTAGCTCAGAGGGTTTACACCTAGGAGGGAACTACCTGTCTATTTTTTGCCAGTGTCCAATCACTTGAATGTGACAACATAACCTTTTTGGTAGGTGAAACTCCTGCGCTGTCTTGGATAAGTGACTTAAACACTAAGGGGGGGAGGGGGAGAGAAGGGAGAGGTGTGAGTGATAAAATAGAGGTGGGTGCACTGCAGCAAACAAAGGAAGGTCTATCCTGTTTAAGACAAAATGGTGTACAAAAAAATATATATATGATGTCTGCGCTGTGAGAAACTACTACTAAAGGAATCAAATAATGGCAGGGGAAGAGGCTGATGAAGTGGGGGGGGGGGGGGGGGGGGGGGTGAAAGTGAAAAGGAGGGAGGGAGCCACAAAAGGGCCCAAGGGGCAGTGGAAATGTAATGTACGTACACAATGGAATTACAATATAGGCACTTGTGGCTGGGTGAGTGAATACAAAAAAGAAAAATGCACAAATTAAGCAAAATAGGCAAAAAACAACAGTGGATATGCAGTTTGGTGAATGTTCAGTGCCAGTCCCAATTTCACATCAAGAAGAAAAGATAGGGATCCAGGTGAAACAAATAAGTCGGCAGGTAAGTGAATATTTAAGTGGAAATTCCAAAGCCAGATCAGTGAAAAAAATGCACAGCGCATCGAATCCAAAATACGTGCAGCCCACACAGTTTGTGATCCTAGCAGCTTACCTCAGATCTGTCATATAAAGCCAAGACAGTATATGTTGATTCAACCTCTCAAAGCATAGATATCATCCTGGGATATGACTGGATGATACTGTTGGTTCTCAATCTCAGGCCATGCATGTAGGAAATACAAATAGAGACACTATGGTATAGTCCTGTCACCACCAGGGAACCTGTATCTAGGTAAGTGGATGTGAACTTACACAGTATGATAGAACAGGGTGCCTATCTCCACGAGCGCCGAACTCGTTGGGGTCCTAGCTTCTCTCTGCCACAGGAAATCCTCCCTTCAATGTCAGTGACAGCAGCCGCTTATTCAGAGATGGTGGTAGTGGGGACAAGGGAGAGAGAAGGAGGGACGCACATCGCGTGATACCGTACAAAATGGTTTATTAAAAGAAATAAAAAAACATCTAAAAACTCACATGGAGCAGACTTAGAACGATCGAAACATCCATGAGCGCCGCGCTCGTCTGCCGTCCGTCGGATGCTGCAACCAATCAGTGCTCTAGTCCCGACGCGTGTTCGTCACATCACCTGACTTTATCAGGGGAGGTCACGTGATGTGACGAACACGCGTCGGGACTAGACCACTGATTGGTTGCAGCATCCGACGGACGACAGACGAGCGCGGCACCATCTCTGAATGAGCGGCTGCTGTCACTGACATTGAAGGGAGGATTTCCTGTGGCAGAGAGAAGCTAGGACCCGAGTTCGGCGCTCGTGGATATAGGCACCCTGTTCTATCATACTGTGTAAGTTCACATCCACTTACCTAGATACAGGTTCCCTGGTGGTGACAGGACTATACCATAGAGTCTCTATTTGTATTTCCTACATGCATGGCCTGAGATTGAGAACCACCAGTATCATCCAGTCATATCCCAGGAAGAAATCTATGCTTTGAGAGGTTGAATCAACATATACTGTCTTGGCTTTATATGACAGATCTGAGGTAAGCTGCTAGGATCACAAACGGTGTGGGCTGCACGTATTTTGGATTCGATGCGCTGTGCATTTTTTTCACTGATCTGGCTTTGGAATTTCCACTTAAATATTCACTTACCTACCAACTTATTTGTTTCACCTGGATCCCTATCTTTTCTTCTTGATGTGAAATTGGGACTGGCACTGAACATTCACCGAACTGCATACCCACTGTTGTTTTTTGCCTATTTTGCTTAATTTGTGCATTTTTCTTTTTTGTGCATTTTTCTTTTTTGTGCATTTTCTTTTTTGTATTCACTCACCCAGCCACAAGTGCCTATATTGTATTTCCATTGTGTACGTACATTACATTTCCACTGCCCCTTGGGCCCTTTTGTGGCTCCCTCCCCCCTTTTCACTTTCACCCCCCCCCCCCCCCACTTCATCAGCCTCTTCCCCTGCCATTATTTGATTCCTTTAGTAGTAGTTTCTCACAGCGCAGACATCATATATATATTTTTTGAACATAACCTTTTTGTAATGGATGGATGAAAAAAAAATGAATGAAAATACTGTGTCCTGGGATGTACAATAAAGAAACTACCAGTTTGTGATGGGCTGCATAGACAAGTGTCCCCAGACATAGCCAATTACTTAGAAAGCCCTTTAAAAAAAAAAAGAAGAAATAAAAACAAATCTTGGAATTTAGGGTATGGATTTAACAGTTAAGAAAAACAATATAAAATGGTCAAGCAATTTTATTGCGAAACAATGTAAAAAGACTTGTGGTGATGGCAGATATATTCTGTATTCTCTGAACATTCTAGCCAATAAGGAAAAACAGTTGCTGGTATACAAGTGAAGCCCACATATTTCTATAGTATTTCACAAAACCCCCCCCTAGAATCTACAGCTTTATACTCACCAGTCAGTTGTGGCCCAAGTATCCACTGCTTGAAGCCCCGTTAGAATACCCTGTAACATCTCTTCTGCGACCTCAGGGCATTGCATAAGATTTAAAACCTGGTTAATGATGGATGACTCTCGCAGTATAAGACCAACGACCACACACCACTCTAGGCATCCCGCTTCCATAAATACATGAAGCAAATATCTGTATGAACGTAAAACCAAAAATTTGTACATTACAAAACAAACACCACACTCAATACAAATGCAGTTACTATTACATATAAATAATGGAGCCAAACTTAATGCTGAATCTCTAAGGCCCTTTTCACACTACAAAATAAATCCGTTTTAATAATCCGTATTAAAATCCGTCAGATAATGTTAAAAAACGGAAGTTATACGGTACGTCCTTTATAACATATCATTAAAAGTCTATGGGATTTTTTTATGTTCCGTAAAGATCCGTAATAGTCCGTTATAACGTACGGACGTTAGTTATTACGGAATATGTGACGGGTCTTGCACTATTTTTTGTCCGTTGCAAGTAACGGATATATTAACGTCCGTTATATTTTAACATTGAAGTCTATGGCGCACGGACGTTAGTAAATGTCTCCGTAAATGTCCGTTATGTTAACGGACGTTAATTTTACTGAGCATGCTCAGTAAAGACTTCTGGAGCTGGACTTCAAGAAAGGGTGAAATGGTTTTTATTAACGGACGTTAGAAAGGAATGATATAACGGATGTATACGGATATATATGGATAAACATTATCCGTTTTCAATAAAGGAAGAATGGTAAAATATTTATCCGTATGTATCCGTTATTAAATCCGTTAATAAACGTCCGTTAATAGGTGTAATAACAGTAGTAACGGATATTATAAAACGGACATACAATCCATAGTGTGAAAGAAGCCTAAGCTAAATAAGTGTCAAAGCAAGCCTGTCATCACCAGTACATTTAATTTGTTTATTTGTACAGTTCGCAGTGTAAAAATGAAATGATTCTCAATGATTGGTTTGGGCATTAACATATGTTCCTGTTGGCACACATTTGTGTATCTACCAAGCTCTTTACCTAGGCAATCTATAAAAAAATGTGTTCATCTTGCTCCCCCAAGTCAGAATCGCCTTGTGACTCTCTGTAGAGCCTTTTATACAGCCCCCTTCCCCCTTATTTGGTACTAAAAATAAAATGAACATCTCATAAACATGCATTTGATTATGTATTCATAATCCCAACTATTGCATATATGAAAAGAAAAATATAGGACTGACCATTTGCTCATTTGTAATTTCAATATTTTTGTACTTTATCCTGCATAGAATAATTTTTACTTCCCCAGGCAAATATGCCCTCTCTCCTGTATGCCATAGGTCTTCCTTCTTTATGACACCTTCTAAATTTAGTTGTGAGCGGGTTTGCTTCGTAGCCCCAGTTATATAAAAGTTGCTGCTTACCGTAGCTGAACTTGTGATTTGTGAGGTCCCTTATTGGCCAGTTCCATTGAAATGTGTTCAAGCTCTGACTGGGTCAGACTCAGTGTGGAGAAGTTCTCATCGACCATGGTCCAGTCCCCATCCACCATAGAGCTTGTTTCGGTCAGGTCAGTTGCAGATCCAATGCTACATTCATCTCCTGAAGATCATACATTTGGGTCAGTGTTTTATACTGAGACAGAGCCAGACTTACAGTCCACTATAATCTTGTGACATTAAATCTGCTAAACGTATTCAACACTACAACAAGCCATGGAGAAGGGCTTTATGGGATTTTGATTACCAGACAAAAATAGGAGAAGCCACAGATTTTAAAATGCATCAAACAGGCCAGTAAATAACTAAAGTACTAACAAAACGGACATTAAAAGTGCCAACAAAAACTTAACTTTAACCACTTAAGGACCGCCTCCTGCAGATATACGTTGGCAGAATGGCACGGCTGGGCACAAGCACGTACCTGTACGTCCCCTAAGTGCTAATATAGGGAAACACGATCAACGGTCACACGTCCAGCCCCGCCCCCCTACAGTTAGAAAAGCATATGAGGTCACACATAACCCCTACAGCGCCCCCTAGTGGTTAACTCCCAAACTGCAATTGTCATTTTCACAGTAAACAATGCATTTTTTATAGCATTTTTTTCTGTGAAAATGACAATGGTCCCAAAAATGTGTCAAAATTGTCCGGTGTGTCCGCCATGTCGCAGTCACAAAAAAAAAATTTGCCGATTGCCGCCATTAGTAGTAAAAAAAAATGCAATAAAAATAACAGGTACGCATTTTTTTTTATAAAATGTCAACTTATGCTTTAACATTACAGTGTATGGCTTCTTCTATTTACTGCAAATTGTCAAACTTTTGAATGCCTTAGAGGGGAACAGTAAAAACTGAAGATAATGAAAAGCAGAAATACATGCTAAAAGAACAGGGAATGTGTTTAAGATAGAAACACGCTGACAACTGTCTGTGTGAATGCTACAGCAGGCAAAACCGCATGGGAGTTTTTCACTGTGTGGGAGATGCTGATTGTCAGAGCAGAGAAGGCTCTACTGCTGGCTAGTTCCATCTCCAATGTACATCTAGTTTCTCTGTCTGCCAATCCTTTTGAGCCTGACAGTGCTCAGATCGCACATCTACACCCATTGGCCAGGGCAGGGGAACATCCAGCTTTGATCAGTCTGCTTTGTGGCGATCCTACTGAACCTGGTTCAGGTCACCCAACTATTGCCTGCAGCTGCACAAGGTTTCTCCCCCCAGGGCAGGGGAACATGCAGCTTCTCTCTGGCGATCCTAATGAGCCTGTCAGGACTCAGATTGCGCATATACCACATGCAACTGAATGTGTTGTTCCTTTCAGGGCAGCAATGAGAACGTCTGCCACTTGCCAGTCGCAATGAGTTTCTCCCCTAGTTAAACCGGCTTTTCTCAGACTGTACACACAGACTTGAATGTCAGCCAGTTCCTGCTGAGCCATCCAATTATCGCCCCATGTGTACCCAACTAAAGTCTGCCACGTGTCGGTCATAGTGTGTTTCTCCTCCAGTGCGGCAGTGACAAAGTCTGGCACAGGTGCCAGTCATCTACCTGATCCTCCTCCCCATGTTACAGGAAGCATCCAACACAGTCTGTTTGCAGCAGTTTTGAGGCTCTGCTAGAGTCCCAGCTTTTCATGTGGCCCCTGGGGGAAAATTATTTGCCCACCCCTGCTCTAGCTCATTTGCGTTCCTAATCTTTCAACGCTGCGACATATTCCAGTATCTGAAAGCTTCACCAACCTTTATTTATTAATGGAGAAAGGAAAGCATCCTGGGTGTGAGGGCTGTGAGAAGAGGCCGTGTCCATCTCTCTCTGGGTTGTCCCAATGCTACCCATCCAACTGTGACTTCGAGGAGCAGTAGGAACACCGCTGTCCATGTCCATGTTTAGGAAGTTTTCTGCAGACTGGGACTTAAGGAACTGTTCTCCAATAACTGCGTAAAAAAGCAACAAACCATTTGTCACTAAGCACATGTGAGAATATTTTTTCATGAGGTATAGATACACACACACAGGGGCGGACTGACCATTGAGTCACTCGGGCACTGCCCGAGGGCCCCATGTCACTAGGGGGCCCCATCAGGGTTTCCAGGCTCACTAAAACCAGGGACATGTAAAAATCAATGTTTTTTTTACATCTGTCCCTGATATGTCTGAAACCAACATGCTTCTGATGTGAAAATCCCGCGATTTTAGCTGCCCCGCCTCTGCACTGCCTCCTGGCGTGGTGGCCATCTGTAAGCCCAGGGGCCCCATAGTCTTCTATTGCCCGGGGGCCCCATGAGTTGTCAGTCCGCCCCTGCACACACACACAGTTTAAATAACATTTTCAGTCTAACACTGAATACAGACTTGCGTACAACTGTGACATTTATATATATATATATATATATATATATATATATATATATATAAAACACACATACATACATACACACACACACACACCCCAACGAGACCCCTTGGTTAAATTAAGACTTCAAACCCTGCCATTACATTTACAGGGACATAGAAGGTCAAGAAAGCAAACAGTGCACATACCTGCCCTGAACTTGCCATTTTTAAGTGGAGAGCTGATAGAGGTAGCTGGGATAACTGGGAATGGCCACAGGAAATCCTTGTGAAGCTTCTTCAAGGCAGTAACAAAGTCTTCCACCCGTGCAGCCCGTGTTCGCTCTTTGCATAGCCAGCCTATTAACTCAAAGCCCAGCTGAGCAGAGAAGCAGCCAAGGTCTTTAAGTCGGATTTCCTCCAGCAGTCTCCGGGCATGCCGCCACAGCATCATATCTATGTACATGTTCTCTGCACACTCACTGTCTTTACTCAACCTAAACAAAGAACAATCAGATGTAACACAAACAGACCAATCCACAACAGACCTGAAGAGACCTCATCTTTTGCTTTAACCACTTGTTTCCTGAGGCAATTTAAAAATTGTATGCACACATTAAAATTAGCATTTTTTGCTAGAAAATTTCCTAGAACCCCCAAACATTATATATTTTCTGAAAGCAGAAACCCAGGATATTAAAAAAAAAAAAGAAAAAAAAAAAAAAAAGTGTCTGTTGCAATTTATTTTTAACTACTTAAGGACCGCCTAATGCCGATATACGTCAGCAGAGTGGCACGGCTAGGCATAAGCACGTACAGGTATGTCGCCTTTAAGAGCCCAGCCGTGGGTCGTGCTCGCGACCCGTTTCTGAGCTCCGTGCTTTCGCCCGTGGACCCCGATCTTTGCCGGTGTCCCGCGATCGGGTCACAGAGCTGAAGAACGGGGAGAGGCAAGTACAAACAAACCTTTCCCCATTCTTCCTAGTGAGTGTCACTGATCGTCTGTTCCCTGTCATAGCGAACGACAGACATCACACGCCAAGCCACGCCCCCACACAGTAAGAATTACTCCCTTAGGGCACACTTAACCCCTTCAGCGCCCCCTACAGGTTAACCCCTTCACTGCCAGTGTCATTTTCACAGTAATCAGTGCATTTTTTTTATAGCACTGATCGCTGTAAAACTTACAATGGTCCCAAAATGGTGTCAAAAGTGTCCGCCATAATGTCGCAGTCATGATAAAAATGGCTGATAATTATTAATAAAAATGCCATAAAACTATCCCCTATTTTGTAGACGCTATAACGTTTGCGCAAACCAAACGCTTATTGCGATTTATGAATATGTATCGGCCTAAACTGAGGAAAACATTTTTTTTATACATTTTCTAGGGATATTTATTATAGCAAAAAGTAAAAAATATTGCAAAAAAATACTGCAAAAATATTTTTAAAAATTGTCGCTCTATTTTTGTTTATAGCGCAAAAAATAGGGGTGATCAAATACCACCAAAAGAAAGCTCTATTTGTGGGGGACAAAAAAACACATGCATTGTTTACGGGTTCCCTATTCCTCAGACACATGTTAATGTCTTTAAATAAAATGGGGAGATATTTATCTTGTGGCAAGGCAGTGCTTAAATGGAGCAGAAGGCAGAACGTGTGACAGATTTATTACATTCCGTGGTATAAATTCCGCCTGAGGTTGCTTTAAGGTCCACACTTGTGACTGCATTAAACCTGACCCTGATCACTTCTCAACTATGTCTCTGTCTAGAGTGGAAATTCGTTTGCAAAGGCTCACACTTGCTTGCCTAGGAATACAGATAAACAGGTCTGTAAACCTGTTGCAGAGAACTTGCTAAATGAGATGCAGAACAATTTGCAACTGTGTCACAAACTTGCTTGACAAATGTCCCCCACTGTCAAACACTTTTTCCCCAAAATAACTAATCTGAACCAGCAAAAAACCCTAATTTATCCCGTTATGAAAAAGAAGATTTTTATATAAGGCTGAATGTAGCTGTGCAACTCTCAAAACATTGTGAAAGGGTGGATAAAGAAATTCTCCAAAGGTGGTAGATTATGTAAGGTAAATTATAATTGGTATTTTCTGTGACAAGCTTGTTTATTTTTCCCCCTTTACTTCTGAAAACAATGAACATTGTGACAAATGGTCTACGACTATAGACAAAAAGTATAAATTATAGCCTAGTAAATGGAACCAAACAGGGGTTTATTATGCTAACCTCAAACATTTCAAAGACAAAGTAAAACACTTTTTACAATATTTCTTGTTGTAGTTCTTCACCATTAATAAGGCGTTCCTGCCTAAAAGACTGGTAGATGAAGACATAAAAATATGGCAGCAACTGTGATACTTGTGATGTTCCATTACTTTTCCCATATATAGGAGCGAACTGAACACTCCAAAACCGTTTCCAGATATAGTTAGGAAAAAGGTGGGTATGAGAGTTATGTCTCTTACACACATTTTTTGTTCAACAAAGTGGACTGAAAAAACAAAACAGAAAAAACATAACTGAAATCACTGTACTAAGACAAGTGATACAAGTGCAGCGATCTCTCCTGTTGTGCCTTTGTGTTCTGACAGGGGGACTCCCCCCGGCCAGAATACATTATTTAGCGCTGGCAGCCATGCTGCTCGGATGCTGGTTTTTCAGCAAGTCCCTTCAACAAAAGCTAGGTCCGAATGTCCGCCGATTCCTGCTGAACTGGCAGATACTCAGACCATGTGTACCTAGCTTTATGTCATTCACCTAACCCTGCCCACAACAACATGATTGGCAGTCAGCCCAGAGATTCCACAGAAAATACATTGGTGGCTTTACCCGAGAAACCCAAGAAATTGTACCCTTGCCAAGTCTTATGGCCATGAAAACATTTATTTTATTTTATCGGAGTGAATTTCAAGATGGCTTTACCGTTTGCCTGCTGGGCCAGTTGGCATGCTCAGAGCTTTCTGGAGGTTAATTTTTCCCACAGGAAGATTCTCAGCACACTGTGATAAACTGATGCTGCGATTTCTAAAGAATTCAAACCCACCAGAAGAACTGGGCTCCTGTATGCAATGGAAAAAAATAAAAGGTCAGTTTTCTCTATAAGGCACAAGCATCAATGTTTTCACAAAATTCAACTGTATATATTTAACATATCTCAATTAATCAACCATTGTTAAAGGAAATATGGTATTCGGTCACCAAGACAAGCATTAATTTCTACATGCATTATCAAGGTCCCTCGGTCAATCTAGGTAATGCATACAAAATATATGGGGGGAAAAAAACCCTAATGCTTCTTCTATATGTAAATTACTCCATTTTACTTTGTATTCAAACTATTCTATACCAGTGGCAAAGCTGAAAGGAAGAAACTTCTAGTCTAGTTATATACATTTTGCAAGCCTAACTGTGAATATAATTGTTTTAAATTGATTTTTTTCCAGACTTAAAAGACACATAGGCAAACAGCAGTCCTGTAAATGTTATTGTGGAGGGAGACATGTACAAAAACAAAAATGTTCCCTACAGGTCAAAGTACTGACATGAAGGTCAGTGGGAATAACCACAAACCTTAGGGCAGAGGTGCCCAACCAATGGCCGGGGGACCACATGTGGCCCGCGACCTCCTGCTCAGAGATGGCTGGTGGGCAAGCCCAGATTGTGGGTTCCCGACCTGTCATCACAGACCATCAGTGTTGTGAATGAAGAAGCAGAGGGTAGAAGAAGCAAGCAGCTGTGGAGAAGAGCCGCACAAGTTGATGCCTCCTGTACAGCGCTGCCTCTTGTCAGGTGGCATGATACCAAGTGCACGCTACCTGGGACAGCAACACCCAGCTATACCTGAATGGAAGACTATAATTAAAGGCAAGTTTAATACTAAAATCAGTGTATATATGGGCATATCAGTTCTGCAGTGGCTACCGGGGTGCTTTTAAAGTGATCCGCAGATTACCTGCACTAAGCCATAGACTTCGGTTATTACTTGTGGGTTGGGTGAGCTTTCAGAAAGCGCACTACACCTGCAGGATATAATAGAAGTCTATGACAAAATGCAGCTAACCAGCAGGAAAGCCAGGAGGTGCACTGCTCTGTATCCACGGTGCAGGTAAACCACAGCACATCAGTGTGAAAAGCAGCCTTAGGCCCCTTTCACACAAATCGGTCCAACCCAATCAGACCCTCCTTTCACCTTTATGAAGCAGCAAATATTTTTTTGTCTTTGGTTGTAAACAGACTTGTGCCTGTTTACACCTGCCTACCTTCAATCCGATCCGGGGGGGGGGGGGGGGGGGCGGAGGGAGTACAGTGGGCTGTGTCTGTGTCCGTTCTGCATATGCGGAGTAGACACGGACCTGTCATCCACCTGCTCCACTCACTGTGGCCCCCGAACGGTTAACAAGTCGCTCAAGTGGTTCTTCAAAATGTTGGGCTCCCCTGCATTAGTGCCCAATTCTTTTTAATAAAACAGTACTTGGTGGGACAGGATGTGGGAAAAGTAGGGATAAACTCTCTTCTTTTTTTTTTTTTTTTTAACAGTTACAGCTGTTACTTCAACTTTCAATTTTGTAACCTATTTAGGTTAAGGTCTCATGTGGAAGGGTGTTTTGCTGCATTTGATCATATGTCAAACGCAGGTCAGCAAAATCCTATTGACTTAAACTGAGCAGTGAACATGGCAAACCAGAAGCTGCATTTGACCTGCTTTGTGCTGTGCTGCATTTCTTTGGATGCTGCATGTCCCACTGAGGTGTGTATGAAGTGCAGGCAAAGTGGTCAAACGCAGTCTTTTACTGAACAGTACCATTCAAATGTCTTTACGTTGGAATAGCAGACAATGCTTTACAAAGTACACCAGTCCATAAGAGTCCTAAGAGAAAAAGCATGCCATTACACCCAATGTGCGCTGAGTGGCACAGCTATAGAACTTAATGTTTTTCATGCCTTTATGAGGCTGGCCTTACCCAAGTTGCTAATAATCATGATTATTTTAACGATCTCTCTCAGGACTTTAGTTATAAATGCAGAAAGTTACACAAATATATTGCAGATACAGTGTCTTGTGAAAGTATTCGGCCCCCTTGAACTTTGCGACCTTTTGCCACATTTCAGGCTTCAAACATAAAGATATAAAACTATTTTTTTTTGAAGAATCAACAAGTGGGACACAATCAAGAAGTGGAACGAAATTTATTGGATATTTCAAACTTTAACAAATAAAAAACTGAAAAATTGGGCGTGCAAAATTATTTAGCCCCCTTAAGTTAATACTTTGTAGCGCCACCTTTTGCTGCGATTACAGCTGTAAGTCGCTTGGGGTATGTCTCTATCAGTTTTGCACATCGAGAGACTGAATTTTTTCTCCATTCCTCCTTGCAAAACAGCTTGCAAGGTTGGATGGAGAGCGTTTGTGAACAGCAGTTTTCAGTTTTCCACAGATTCTCGATTGGATTCAGGTCTGGACTTTGACTTGGCCATTCTAACACCTGGATATGTTTATTTGTGAACCATTCCATTGTAGATTTTGCTTTATGTTTTGGATCATTGTCTTGTTGGAAGACAAATCTCCATCCCAGTCTCAGGTCTTTTGCAGACTCCATCAGGTTTTCTTCCAGAATGGTCCTGTATTTGGCTCCATCCATCTTCACATCAATTTTAACCATCTTCCCTGTCCCTGTTGAAGAAAAGCAGGCCCAAACCATGATGCTGCCACCACCATGTTTGACAGTGGGGATGGTGTGTTCAGGGTGATGAGCTGTGTTGCTTTTACGCCAAACATAACGTTTTGCATTGTTGCCAAAAAGTTTGATTTTGGTTTCATCTGACCAGAGCGCCTTCTTCCACATGTTTGGTGCGTCTCCCAGGTGGCTTGTGGCAAACTTTAAATGATTTGTGCAGTATACAGGGACTGATTGTTGCCCTATGGACAGAGTCTCCCACCTCAGCTGTAGATCTCTGCAGTTCATCCAGAGTGATCATGGGCCTCTTGGCTGCATCTCTGATCAGTCTTCTCCTTGTATGAGCTGAAAGTTTAGAGGGACGGCCAGGTCTTCGTAGATTTGCAGTGGTCTGATACTCCTTCCATTTCAATATTATCGCTTGCACAGTGCTCCTTGGGATGTTTAAAGCTTGGGAAATCTTTTTGTATCCAAATCCGGCTTTAAACTTCTCCACAACAGTATCTCGCACCTGCCTGGTGTGTTCCTTGTTCTTCATGATGCTCTGTGCGCTTTAAACGGACCTCTGAGACTATCACAGTGCAGGTGCATTTATACAGAGACTTGATTACACACAGGTGGATTCTATTTATCATCATTAGTCATTTAGGTCAACATTGGATCATTCAGAGATCCTCACTGAACTTCTGGAGAGAGTTTGCTGCACTGAAAGTAAAGGGGCTGAATAATTTTGCACGCCCAATTTTTCAGTTTTTTATTTGTTAAAAAAAGTTTGAAATATCCAATAAATTTTGTTCCACTTCATGATTGTGTCCCACTTGTTTTTGATTCTTCAAAAAAAATTACAGTACAGTTTTATATCTTTATGTTTGAAGCCTGAAATGTGGCAAAAGGTCGCAAAATTCAAGGGGGCCGAATACTTTCGCAAGGCACTGTACTTCAATGAAGATGCAGGTGTGTAGTTTTAAATGAAAGCTACAAAAGAAAAAAATGATAACAGTAATAGTAACCTGTGTAGTGGGAGTAGCAGGAGGCGTTTCACATTCCCCTGAGCCAATGGCTTTCAGAAACCGTATCATATGCCTACAGAGATCCCACTTCCCTTGCTCCAGCGCAGTGTTAAACAGGAGAGTCGCATGTTGCCTGCTCACTGCTGCTGCCTCCATATTCTGCAAGCAAAACAAACATGTCAGATTAGCGACTTATTGACAGGGACACTGTCACATTTTTCTATTTTTTTTCAATCTTGTTAACATAATTGGTAGCAATGCTGACCAACAGCAAGCCTACATTGCTATACACACAGACAGAATTCTCACCGCTCCAGGTGAGCCTCGTGATGATCAGGGGTTGTTGAACCACCAGGGTGCTGGCAATGCGGTAATGGCAAAAAACAAAAGAACAAAAGCTGGACAGCCGCACTCCAAAATTTTCTTTAAAAGAGAGGTCTTTATTTTCAACTGTGCATACAGTCACTGCAAGCCCACAAAAATCAGTATGGGCTTGCAATACTATACAATTGGAACAAATAGTTCACAACCGTGTAAACTACACAAATAACATACAGTAGCAAATAATCAAGCACATTTTAAGTACTGTACAATCATATGTAATTAATCATCACTACCTGTGTACAATGAGCTACTTTTACCGATAGAAAGGTTTGAAAGACATACTGGGAATTTCAATAAAATACTTGCAACACCTTTTAAAAAGGCTTGTGCCAGATTCAAAAATACCTGCCTTCAGTTTTGGTAGCTGTAACTTGGCATACAGAAACTGGAAGAGTACCTGTCTCTGTGTGCTGTGTAGCAGAGTAGCATTTTTGCCACTCATCATCTCTAACTGGTTATTAGGGGCGCTGTCGGATTCACAGCCAGCAGTCTCCTAGCAAACAGTGATGAAGACCAGTGTTTTTCAACTCCAGTCCTCAAGGCGCCCCAACAGGTCATATTTTCAGGCTGTCCATTATTTTGCACAGGTGATTTGATCAGTTTCACTGCCTTAATAATAACCACAGCCATTTCATCTGAGAGAAATCCTGAAAACATGACCTTTTGGGGTGCATTGAGGACTGGAGTTGAGAAACACTGATGTAGACAGTGGGTGCAGGCTGATAGGGATGCTGAGAGACAAATTCCAAAATCTGGTCCGCTTTCTCCTTGTGACCAACAGCAAGCTGTCTATGTCTATTGGCTAAAGAAGCTGCCCACTGCCAATCACAAGGGGAGTGGGCCTGATGGGGAACTATTGTCTCTGAATCTTTCAGGCTCCACACACTCAGCTTCACCAAAGACAGATTGCCTATATCCCTATTGACACTATGGACTCTACAGGGTTTGTTTACTAAAGCTGGAGTGTGATTAATTAGGCTCACTTCTGCATAGACACCAATCAGCTTCCAGGTTTTATTGCCATCTGCCGCCCTCCTAGTGCCCACAGCTTATAAATCTTTTTACATTAAAAAACTGCCACTATATACCTTTTTGGGTGATCTGTATACCACGTTCATATGATAAACTGCAGGGTCAGCCCCAGTGCTGAGTGTTCATGTAGGAGGAGATTTCCACTATAGCCTGTGTGCTCATATGTTATGGGAGGTGGATCACCCATTAATCAAGATGTTACATCCCACCCACTGTGTTCTTTTTTAGTTACTGGGCGTGGAGGAGGGAGGGACTGGGTTATCATTTAGGATCTGTATACACGCCCACATGTGTGATTTCAATATCATGTGACCTGGCTAGCTCTGATCAACAAGGAAATATTCTCTCCAGCAAGAGAGACCAAACTGAGCATGTGCAGCAGAACTACCCTCACTGTGTCTTATCTGGCCTTTCCAATAGAGACCCTTGCAGAAGGGGGAAGATCTGTCCATAGAGGATCAAAGCGCCTTTTTTTACACAATGCAAAGGATTAACCCCTTAAAGGTTATTTAAAGGAATTTATTTTTTTGTAAACAAACATGTTCTATTTACCCCCACTGTGTAGCTCGTTTTGCACAGAGTGGCCCCGAACCTGGTCTTCTGGGGTCCCTCGGCAGCTGTCTCGGCTCCCCCTTGCAAGAACTCATCACCTTCATGCGAGCTTGCATGTTGAGTTCTTGCGGGCGTCAATGGATGCCAATGGCTGCGCTGCTTTCAATCAATGAATGAGCAGAGCAGCCTGGTCGAGAAGCAAGCGCGTTCATGGCACGGGACTTTCCAGGGGTCAGGTAAGTAAACGGGGGGCTGAGGGAACGCTAATCCTCAGATGTTTTTTCACCTTAATGCATAGAATGCATTAAGGTGATTTTTTTTTACCTTTACAACCCCTTTAAGCTCTACAGTGAGTATAACAAGCATGCTATTCTGCATATACAGACAGATTTTACTGTTGTGGGTTTAGTAACACTTTAATTGAACAAGCTAGAAGCTGATGGGTTTCTATGCAGACGTGAGCCTGATTTTGCACTCTTCAGCTTTAGTAAATAAACCCCATTGTGTCTCTGAATGCAGTGGGAGGCACAATGGAATTTTAAAAAGTGTCATAGGCACTCTTTATGAATTCCCCTGATAATGTCAGAAAAATACCTTTTTAAAACCAAATATAAAATCACACACAGGTTTTGTAAACACAGACTATCATTCAATGGAAATTGCACGTCAACTTCAGATCACCAATTAAAAATACTTTAAAATATCCTAATTGCACCCTGAAGTTTCTATTATGAAATCCAAACCTTAAATGGTACAAATACATTTCCAATATATGCAAACCAAGTGACATTATTCTACAACATCTAATTGGTCTAGTTGATTAAGGGCCTCAAGATACATCTATCGCTTCATAATATATCTATATCTATATCTATATCTATCTATATCTATCTATCTATCTATATCTATCTAACACACACACACACACATATATATATATATATTACATATAAATACATACACACACACACACACACAGTTGATATAAAAGTCTACACACGCAGGTTAAAATGTCAGGTTTCTGTGGAGTAAATAAATAACACAACGATAAATACATTTCAGAACTTTTTCCACCCTTAGCCTAGGGTTCACATATGTGCGATGCGGGAACCAGCACTTTTTCAGCACTGGTTCGTGCACCGCATTTCTCCTGTAGGCAGTCCACACTGCCCTCTGCGAACCGCTGCAGGTGTCAATACATTGGTAATGACCAGGGCTCGACAAATCCCGGTCGCCATGGCGACTAGAAATAGGGTCCTGGCAACTTGGCTTGGAAGGGGGGGGGGCGCCATCTGGTGGTGAGTCGTTGGTATTACAAGTTATTACCACCAGATGTCTCACGCCGTATTTGCGCAGCGGTCTTACAAGCGCACTTTTTGGGAAAAAAAATACACTTTTTTTAATTAAAAAATAAGACAACAGTAAAGTTATTCCCATTTTTTTTAATATTATGAAAGATAATGTTACGCTGAGTAAATTGATACCCAACATGTCACGCTTCAAAATTACGTCCGCTCGTGGAATGGCGACAAACTTTTACCCTTTAAAATCTCCATAGGCGACGTTTAAAAAATTGTACAGGTTGCATGTTTTGAGTTACAGAGGAGGTCTAGGGCTGGAATTATTGCTCTCGCTCTACCAATCGCGGCGATACCTCACATGTGTGGTTTGAACAACGTTTACATATGCGGGCGCTGCTCACGTATGTGTTCGCTTCTGCGCGCAAGCTCGTCGGGACGGGCGCGTTTTCTGGCTCCTAACTTTTTTAGCAGGCTCCTAGATTCCAAGCAAATTTGTCAACCCCTGGTAATGACACCCCCAGATTGGTTCACAGATCGCAGTGCGAACTATGAACTCGCACATGAGTGAGAACACCCATGCGATATGATTCTAGTGTGTACACACCCTCATATAATAACTGGGAATGTAGCAGTGTTCAGAAGTAAGCAATCAAATTAAAAATTAAGTGTTATTTAGGGAGTCGGTACACACCTGCCATCATTTAAAGTGCCTCTGATTAACCCCAAATAAAGTTCAGCTGTTCTAGTAGGTCTTTCCTGACATTTTCTGAGTCACATCCTACAGCAAATGCCATGGTCCGCAGAGAGTTTCCAAAGCATCAGAGGGATCTCATTGTTAAAAATGTCCAAGGCATTATATATACCATGGAACACAGTGAAAACAGTCATCATCAAGTGGAGAAAATATGGCACAACAGTGAATAAACCAAGAACTGGACATCCTTCCAAAATGTATGAAAAGATGAGAAGAGAACTGGCCAGGGAGGCTGCCAAGAGGCCTACAGCAACATTAAAGGAGCTGAAGGAATATGTGGCAAGTACCGGCTGTGTGGTACATGTGACAACAATCTCCCGTATCCTTCATATTTTTGGGCTATGGGGTAGAGTGGCAAGACAGAAGCCTTTTCTTATGAAGAAAAACATCCAAGCCTGAGTAAATTTTGCAAAAACACATCTGAAGTCTCCCAAAAGCATGTGGGAAAATGTGTCATGTCTGATGAAACCAAGGTTGAACTTTTTGGCCATCATTCCAAAAGATATGTTTGGTGCAAAAGAAACACTGCACATCACCAAAAGAACACTATACTCACTGTGAAACATGGTGGTGACAGCATCATGCTTTGGGGTGTTTTTTCTTCAGCTGGAACAGGGGCCTTAGTAAAAGGTAGAGGGAATTATGAACAGTTCCAAATACCAGTCAATATTGGCACAAAACCTTCAGGCTTCTGCTAGAAAGCTGAACATGAAGAGGAACTTAATCTTTCAGCATGACAACAACCCAAAGCATACATCCAAATCAACAAAGGAATGGCTTAACCAGAAGATTAAAGTGTTGGAATGGCCCAGCCAGAGCCTAGACCTGAATCCAATTGAATCTGTGGGGCATCTGAAGAGGGCTGTGCACAGGAGATGCCCTCCCAATCTGATTGATTTGGAGTGTTTTGCACAGAAGTCAGGATTTGCCATGCTGATAGACTCATACCCAAAAAGACTGAGTGTTGTAATAAAATTAAAAGGTGCTTCAACAAAGTATTAGTTTACCACTTGCCACCCAGGCCAATTCTTACACTTCTCTCCTACATGTAAAAAAAAAACATTTTTTTTTGCTAGAAAATTACTCAGGACCAAAAATTATATATGTTTTTTTAGTAGACACCCTAGGGAATAAAATGGTGTTCAATGCATTGTTTTTATGGCATTTGCTCAGCAATTTTTCAAACACTTTTTTGGGAAAAAAAAAAACCTGTTTCATGCATTAAAAAAAAAATAAAGACAGTAAAGTTAGCTGAATTGTATGGCATAATATGAAAGATGATGTTATGCCAAGTAAGTAGATACCCAACATGTCACGCTTTAAAACTTGTGGAATAGCGCCAAACATCGGTACTTAAAAATCCCCATAGGCGACGCGTTAATGTTACAAGTCCCAAGATTTAGCCCTCTAGACAGGAAAGCCAAGAACAACCACCCCCCCCCCCCAAAAAAAATGATTTTGGCTTACTAGCCGAGGCGGCAACATTTTTTCAAATGCAGAGGCCAGGCTTGATGTCATAACATCACGTCCGGCCGCAGAGGCCAGGCTTGATGTCATAACATCACGTCCGGCCTCCAAAAGGTCATAGAGACTATCGGGGATGACCTGGCCCGCCCGATTCTGTATGGTCAACATCTAGCGCCAGCCGATTTCTTCTCCAGCTCGCCGATCGACGGGAGGGGACCCCCTCCCCCTGAACAGCTGCTATGATTGTTCTTACGGTGCGGAAAATTGCTGGCTGTAAAAGAGGATATCGAAATGATGCCTGTAACTGCAGGCATCAATCAGATATCACCATTTAAAGTCTGCAAACGTGGTCAAGGGTGTGCATTTTTTTATTTTTACACCCCTCCACCTAAAAGATTTCAGTTTGTTTTTCAATTGGAGTTGTACAGTTTATAGGTCACAGAAACCTGACATTTTAAACGGGGTGTGTAGATTTTTTATATCCACTGTATAATATATATATATAATATGCCATCCGCTAACAGAGCTGTGTTGCAACCATGACCCCCCCTCTGCACATGCGTGGGATTGAAGTCATCATGACTCAGCCATTCAAACGGCCGGAGCCCATGAACCCGAAAGCAAGGTCGGGTGACGATGGAAGACCTGTCAGAGGTGAAAGCACACCACTGGAAGGCCTTGTTTTAAGGCAAATATGTCATAATGTGCTAGTATGCAATGCATACTAGCATATTATGACCTTAATTCAGCAGGGGTCAAATAATCTGTTTTTTTTGTTTGCGTACATATAGGACTTGTTTTATTCATAGTTATATAGCAAAGACCTCTTGTGTAAAAGCTTTATACAGTTCATATTCAACATTCACAACAGGCCCTGCTAACAAGGAAGCTTACAATCTACTGTGTTTAGAAGCGATTCAGTTCGCATGCGCCGCGCTTTATAAGTTTTTCATTCATTCATTCATTCATTCATTTAGCAGAGAAATACAAGTACATATGCACGCAAGCACAGATTAGTCAAAATTCAATCAAACCCTCAAAATACTTACCAAACATGGTCAAGGCAGTAAATTAGCATCCTAGTACAGCAAGATGATTGAAAATACAGTACCAATATATAGGGCGGAAACAACCAATTGATTAATCGACAACTAATCGATTATGAAAATTGTAATCGATTAATTTCATAATCGATTAAATCGGCCAGTAACATAATGGGGTTAAAAAAAACAAAAATTAGCCCTTTATAGTACAAAAAAGCAAATCGCTACTGCAAATATTACTTCACTGTCCCCCAGTAAAAAAATTAACCCCTTACAGTAGCGATTATTTGCTCTTTTTGTACTTATTTTTGTTTTTTTTAACCCCATTGTGTTACTAAACATCTCAGGCCTGGGGTCACACCTCTGTGTTTTTTGGTGCTTTTTGTAGAAACACACTACAGTTCATTTACATGTTTTCCTATGGGACACGTTCACATCCATGATTTTTTTTCCAGCTGCTGCGTATTTGGAAAGGGCAAGGACATTTTAACGCAAAACGGTGCTATTTTGTTTTTTTTTGGTTCAATATACTTCAATGGTGAAGCTGCAGAAAAGCATGTAATGTGTTTTTGTGGCAATTTGTGTTTTGTAATCTGCCCAACAACAAATTGGCCCAAAAATGTTTAACCACTTGCCGCCCGCCAATGACAGATTGACGGCGGCAAAGTGGTTGTAGAATCCTGACCGGACGTCATATGACGTCCTCAAGATCCTGAGCCGGGGGGCGCGCATCGCGGCGATCGTTGTTGCGGGGTGTCAGTCTGACACCCCGCAACACCGATCTCGGTAAAGAGTCTCTCACGGAGACTCTTTACCACGTGATCAGCCGTGTCCAACCACGGCTGATCACGATGTAAACAGGAAGAGCCGTCGATGGCTCTTCCTCACTCGCGTCTGACAGACGCGAGGAGAGCCGATCGGCGGCTCTCCTGACAGGGGGGGTTCGCGCTGATTGTTTATCAGCGCAGCCCCCCCTCGGATCGCCACATAGACCACCAGGGATGCCCACCAGGGAAGGGCAAAACCCCAAAAAAAGGGAAAAAAAAGTCTAAAAAATAAATAAAAAAAAAAAAAAAAAAAAAAAAAAGGAGGAAAAAAAAAAAAAAGATGCAAAAAAAAAAAAAAAAAAGATGCCAGTCAGTGCCAAATGGGCACTGACTGGCAACAAGTAAATCAGTGACGCCCCACAGTGTCCATCAGTGCCGCCCCACAGTGTCCATCAGTGCCACCCCACAGTGCCACCCCACAGTGCCCATCAGTGCCACCCCACAGTGCCCATCAGTGCCGCCCATGAGTGCCCATCAGTGCCGCCCATGAGTGCCCATCAGTGCCGCCCATGAGTGCCCATCAGTGCCGCCCATGAGTGCCGCCCATGAGTGCCCATCAGTGCCGCCCATGAGTGCCCATCAGTGCCGCATACCAGCGCCGCCAATCAGTGCCACCTCATCTGTGCCCGTCAGTACTACCTTGTCGATGTCCATCAGTGCCATCTCATCTGTGCCCATCAGTGCCACCATATCAGTGCCCGTAATTGAAAGAGAAAACGTACTTATTTACAAATAAAATTACAGAAAAAAATAAAAAACGTAATCTTTTTCAAAATTTTCGGTCTTTTTTTAGTTGTTGCGCAAAAAAAAAAAATCGCAGAGGTGATCAAATACCACCAAAAGAAAGCTCTATTTGTGGGTAAAAAAGGACGCCAATTTTGTTTGGGTACAGTGTAGCATGACCGCGCAATTGCCATTCAAATTGCGACAGTGCTGAAAGCTGAAAATTGGCTTGGGCGGGAAGGTGTATACGTGCCCTGTATGGAAGTGGTTAAAAAACTTTTTTTTTTTTTTTTTTAAAGGCTATTAGCCAATTAATTGAAATAATAAATCGGCCAACTAATCGATTTAAAAATAATCGTTAGTTGCAGGCCTACCAAAATTCAGTAAAGAAGGAAAAAATAAATTCCCTTTCTTTTTTTGCATCTGAACCTTTATCAGTTCCTTGTACTATAATGTCCATAACAGAGGCTTTCCCAGCTCACCATGTGAGATAAAAGAGTTCCTGCTAAAGCCTCCTTCACCCCAATTTAAAAAAAAAAGTTTTTATTTTCGGTTTGGATCTCTGTTGGTAGACTCTTCTCTAATTGTGCCGCTGAAGGAAAGGCAAGAGAAGTATCACTAACAGCAACATAAGCAGAAATAAAAACTTGTCAAAGACTATAACTCTTCCCGACGCCAAACTATTCTCCAAGTCTCTAAAGCCAAAACTCTTTGAATAGAGTAACAGAGGGTTAAAAATAGGATTTTTATAACCGCTTACCTGTAAAAATCCTTTTCTTGGAGTACATCACGGGACACAGAGAAGCATAGTAATTACTATGTGGGTTATAGAGAGTACCTTCAGGTGTGGACACTGGCACGCCCTTGAGGCAGGAAGTTCCCTCCCCTATATAACCCCTCCCATACCGGGAGTACCTCAGTTTTGTAGCAAAGCAATAAGTGTCCCAATATCCCCATCAAGAGGGTCGGGAGCTCTGTGTCCTGTGATGTATTCCAAGAAAAGGATTTTACAGGTAAGCTGTTATAAAAATCAGATTTTCTTTATCGTACATCACGGGACACAGAGAAGCATAGTAATTACTATGTGGGATGTCCTAAACTAATGCCAACTGAGGGGAGGGAGACACCAAAAACCGCCGGGCGCCATCAGATGTGAGGAATCAAACTGCAGCCTGCAGCACACTGCGCCCAAAGGCGCCTTCCTCACTCTCTTATATCCAATTGGTAAAATTTAGTGAAAGTGTGGACTGACGACCAGGTCGCGGCCTTACAGATCTGAGCCATGGAGGCTTGATGATGCACTGCCCAGGAAGTGCCAACCGCTCTAGTGGAGTGCGCTTTAACCTTAAACGGAGGATCCTTTCCTTTCAAGCCATAGGCTTGAATAATGACCTGTCAAATCCATTTAGAAATAGTGGACTTAGATGCTGCCTGTCCACTTCTGGGACCTTCCGGCAAAATTAATAAAATGTCCGATTTCCGAATCTGAGCAGTAGCTTTAACCACTTAAGATCCGAACCTTTAGGCAGCCAAAGGATCCGGACAGTTTTTGCGATTCGGCACTGCGTCGCTTTAACTGACAATTGCGCGGTCGTGGGACGTGGCTCTCAAACAAAATTGGCGTCCTTTTTTTCCCACAAATATAGCTTTCTTTTGGTGGTATTTGATCACCTCTGCGGTTTTTATTTTTTGCACTATAAACAAAAATAGAGCGACAATTTTGAAAAAAATTCAATATTTTTTACTTTTTGCTATAATAAATATCCCCCAAAAATATATATAAAAAAAAAATGTTTTCCCTCAGTTTAGGCCGATACGTATTCTACCTATTTTTAGTAAAAAAAAAAAAACACGCAATAAGCGGTTATCGATTGGTTTGCGCAAAATTTATAGCGACAATTTTGAAAAAAAAATGCAATATTTTTTACTTTTTGCTATAATAAATATCCCCCAAAAACATATTTAAAACATTTTTTTCCCCTCAGTTTAGGCCGATACGTATTCTTCTACCTATTTCTGGTAAAAAAAAAAAAAACACGCAATAAGCGGTTATCGATTGGTTTGCGCAAAATTTATAGCGTTTACAAAATAGGGGATAGTTTTATTGCATTTTTATATATATATTTTTTTTTTTACTAATGGCGGCGATCAGCGATTTTTTTCGTGACTGCGACATTATGGCGGACACTTCGGACAATTTTGACACATTTTTGGGACCATTGTCATTTTCACAGCAAAAAATGCATTACAAATGCATTGTTTACTGTGAAAATGACAATTGCAGTTTGGGAGTTAACCACAAGGGGGCGCTGATGGGGTTATGTGTGACCTCATGTCTGTTTATAACTGTAGGGGGGTGTGGCTGTAGGTGTGACGTCATCGATTGTGATTCCCTATATAAGGGAACACACGATCGATCACGGCGCCACAGTGAAGAACGGGGAAGCTGTGTTTACACACAGCTCTCCCCGTTCTTCAGCTCCGGGGACCGATCGCGGGACTCCAGCGGCGATTGGGTCCGCGAGTCCCGCGGCCGTGGTCACGGAGCGCGACCCCCCAAAATCTATCTTAACCACTTACGGACCCCTTCACGCCGATTTACGTCGGCAGAATGGCACGGCTGGGCACATCAACGTATATGTACGTTGCCCTTTAAGCCCAGCCGTGCCATTCTGCCGACGTAAATCGGCGTGAAGGGGTCCTTAAGTGGTTAAGATAGATTTTAACTGCTCTCCGTACATCCAGAGTATGCAACGATCTTTCTGTTGCAGAACTAGGTTCTGGAAAAAAAAAAAAAGAAGGGAGAACCAGATCCTGGTTCAGATGGAAGTTTGAAACTACCTTGGGGAGGAAGGCCATATGAGGCTGCAGGACCACTCTGTCCTTGTGAAGAATTAGGTATGACTCTTTACATGAAAGGGCCGTCAACTCCGATACCCTCCTAGCAGAGGCTATGGCTACCAAGAACACCACCCTCCTGGTCAAGAGGATCAAGGGAATGCGAGCCAGAGGCTTAAAGGGTTGCTACTGTAAGGAAGAGAGAACCAGATTCAGGTCCCACGGGCACAAGGGGGTTTTAATTGGAGGATAAATAGGAATCACCCCCTGTAAGAAGGTCTTAACCAGAGAATGTGTAGCCAGTGGCCTTTGAAAAAATATTGATAAGGCCGAGACCTGGCCTTTGATGGTACTCAAGGCCAATCTCATGTATGCCCCCAACTGCAGAAACTTCAGTATTCTGCCAATGACATACCTGTGAGGCTGCCACCCTTGGGCCTCGCACCAGGCCACATATGCCTTCTAAACTCTGTAATAAATAAGCCTAGATGCTGGCTTTCTGGCATTAACTAGTGTAGACACTACAGAATTAGAGAGACCCCTCCTCTTTAGGATATGGGTTTCAACAGCCAGACCGTTGAATTTAGAGACCGTAAGGAAGGGTGGAATACTGGCCCCTGTGAGAGCAGGTCTGGACGGGGCGGAAGGGTCCATGGATGTCCTATTGACATCTTTACAATCTCTGGATACCAGGCCCTTCTGGGCCAAGCTGGAGCGACCAGAATCACTGGTTTTCCTTCAGACTTTATCCTGCGAAGGAGGCGGGGTAACAATTGCAGCGGAGGAAACGCATAAAATTAGGGAGAACCGATCCCACGGAAACACCAGCCCATCCGTTCCGCAAGCGAGCGGATCCTCGCCCGGGACAGAAAATTGTCCACCATCGCATTGAACCTCGATGCCAAGAGATCCGCATCTGGTGTTCCCCACCTCTGACAAATGCCCCGGAAGATGTCTGGATGAAGAGCCCACTCTCCTGGGAGCAACTGTTGGCGACTTTATCCTGCAAAGCAGGCGGGGTAACACGCATAGATTAGGGAGAACCGATCCCACGGAAACCCCAGCGCATCCGTTCCGCAAGCGAGCGGATCTCTTGTTAGGGACAGAAAATTCCACCTTCGCATTGAACCTCGATGCAAAGAGATCCACATCTGGTGTTCCCCACCTCTGACAAATGCCCGGAAGATGTCTGGGTGAAGAGTCCACTCTCCTGGGAGCAACGGCTGGCAACTTAAGAAGTCTGCCTGCCAATTGTCTATTCCGGGAATGAAAATCGCTGATATGCACGGGACATGCTTTTCTGCCCAAATCAGGATCTGATCCACCTCTTTTTGGGCTGCACGACTCCTTGTGCCACCCTGGCGATTTATATATGCCACAGCTGTGGCATTGTCAGATTGAATCCTGACTGGGAACCCCCGCAATCTGTCTGTCCATGCTGATAGGGCTAGACGAGCTGCCCGAATCTCCAACAGGTTGATGGGTAGAGATTTCTCGGAGACCGAACACTTTCCCTGGAGAGATAGCTCCTCCAGGACTGTACCTCAGCCTAGCAGACTGGCATCTGTAGTCACAACCCGCCAAGATAGTGGAACAAAGGACTTCCCTTTTATCGAATTCTGGGGAACCAGCCACCAGCAAAGGCTCTGCCGAACTGTTGGGGAGAGCAACATAGGGAAGTTTAAGGCTTGGGCTTTCTTGTTCTAAGCGGATAAAATGGCGTGTTGTAGTCTCCTTGAGTGGAACTGGGCAATTGGGATGGCCTTGAATGAGGCTACCATTTTCACCCACAGCCGCATACAAAGGCGAATGGAAGGCTGATGCTTTGAACTGACCAACTGGACTAGTTCCCTTAAAGAATCGACCTTTATTTGAGGCAAAGATATCTTTCTCTGATCTGTGTCTATGAGTAGACCTAAATATTCCAGCCTCTTCACAGGAACCAAGGCTGACTTGTCCAGGTTGAGAATTCAACCAATGGACTCCAGGTACCTCACGGTTCTGTGTACTGCTAGATTTGGATTGGCAAATGAGCGATCTACCAGCAACAGATCGTCCAAATCGGCTACTATAGATATGCTGTGAGACCTTAGATTGGCCAACAGGGGAGCCAGCACCTTCGTGAACACCCGAGGTGCAGTGGCTAGTCCGAAGGGTAAAGCCACTGACCGGATTGATTCCATCCGAAAGGATCGTACATTTAGGAACTGGTTTAGGGCCTTGAGATCCAGAATGGGTCTTGCGTCTCCGTTCGGCTTGGGAGCGGTGAAACGATTTGAATAGAAACCCAAACCTTGCTCTTCTACCGGTAATTCTATGATTACCCTTTGGGAAAGCAGATGATCCAAAGCCAACGCTAGAGACTTTTTTTCCCGGGTCTTTCGGGACACTTGAGGCCAGGAAGCAGGGTGGAGGAAACTCTCGCAACTCCAGCCCGTACCCCTCGGAGACTGTGGAGAGGACCCAATTGTCTTGGATCCCTTCTTGCCAGGCCCCCGCAAACAGCTGAAGTCTTCACCCCCACCCGGCTGACTGGGGGTGAACCTTCATAATGCTGACTTAGACGCAGGCTTGGCCGGCTTATGGTTCAAGGGTTTCTTGGGAGCCTGAGATTGCCCTTGAGGTTTTCCTCGTGCATTAAACCTTCTGGGAGGCCTTCGGAACTGCCTGGAAGCAGAAGGCCCAGGAACTGGAGAGGAGGGCCTTTTAAAGGAGGGGGAACCCCTAAACCTCTTTTTAACTGGTAACAGCGTGCTCTTGCCACTGGAAATTTTCTTGATATACTTATCCAGATCTTGCCCAAACGCTCTCCGTGGAAGGGAAACCCGGCTAGAAGTTTTGCAAAGGGTTTCAGCAGAACAGTTCTTCAACCAGAGCAGCCTACGCATATGTACTAACAGGAGCGTAAGGCGGGAGGACTGTTGTATAGAGTCCTTGATGGCATCTACTGCAAAGCTGGGTTTGCTGGGATATCCTTCAAGACCTGCTTCATCTGGTCTTTTAAGGCTGGCAGATACCAATAGCTGCTACTGCAGGTTGGGCTACCCCTCTAGCTGTAGCGAACAATGTTTTTAACAACGTCTCCAGTCTCTTATCTGTCGGGTCTATAACATCTGCACGTTGTCAGAGGTCAGGTCAGAGTCTTGTTCACACAGGAGATAGCTGCGTCTACCGTCGGGACACTCCACTTTTTAAGAAACAGAACATTTTTAGGAGGCAGAAACAGTCTATCTGGATGTTCCCAATCTTGATAGATAAGACCTCTAGTAGTGGATGAACCGGAAAGGAATAATCAGCCTGAGGGGGCTTTCAAAGAGCCCAAAAAAAAGACAGAGCTAGTGAGAAGCCAAAACGGTTCCTCCAGGAGAAGATGCAATTAAAGTCGCCAATCTTTTCTCCAGTCCACCCATGGCTGAGGCCAGAGCCTCCTCGGTTACAAAAACTGAAGCAGGCGGGGCAAAGGCACCCAACAGCCCTGATGGATCAACCTGGGCCACCTCTAATTTATCAGGAGAGAAAATAGCTGCAGGAGCATGCCCGAGATCCTCTGAGCCTGATGGCAAACCCTTTGTCTTTTAGTCCCTGAGCCCTTTGCCATAGTAAAGCCAAGGTACTCACAGCCAGGAATTGCATCCACTTGCGGACCTATAGACCAGCACTGACGCTGCTATTTGATGGTCAGCGAGATGCAGAGCACAATATGCGCCTTAAGAAACGCCACTGTCACTGTATGCACAAAAAAACTCTGTGTCCACCGTCAGCCAGGATGGGTGAGGTAGACTGAGCTTTATGGTCTAGGTGCAAGTCACCTGACCTGCTCTGTCATGAAATTTCAGCCTCAGAGAGCAGCTGAAACAAATCGTCTTGCGCGTGTCGCCGCCGTGCGCGCCTATAACAAGGCCGCGCGCATGTGCTGCGCGCCTATTCTGTAGCCAAAGTTTTTGGAGGAACTTTCCCCAGGAACCAACTACCAGCAAGCGGAGGCTAAATGACGCACTCAGGCAAGTACTCATTATAGATAAACCTCACAACCACTGCTACACCAGGACAAATGAAAGGAGAGAAGGCACAGACAGGCAAACTTTAGGCAAACTAGCATAATGGCTCAAAAGAAGGAAACTTTCAGAACCAAGTTCTGAAAGACCCTTCACTTACCTTATCCAACGCTGCAGGACTCTGCAAAATACAGGCAGTCCAATCTTCGCCCATCACGGAGAGCTGATTTTGCAGAACTTCAGGGATCGGGGTCCATGGACAGGAACACCACACCGCTGGATCTGTATCGCCCTGTCAGTAAGCTTTTGGTATTGGGTATGACCAAAGCACTGAAAACCCAGGATCCAGCCCTCAAAAAAGAGGAGCATTACAGGCAAAACCCTGCTCTTCTCAACAGAGGCCCGGGTACCGTCCACTTTGGCTAAGAAGCACTTTGGACCGATCCGGTTTCTATGGAGGCTTTTTAAATCCAGCATGGATGCCTCCAGTGGAGCTCCTTAGAACACATCTTCACTCGTGACCAACACCTTAGACACTGGTGAAAAAACGAAGGTACTCCCGGTATGGGAGGGGTTATATAGGGGAGGGAACTTCCTGCCTCAGGGGCGTGCCAGTGTCCATCACCTGAAGGTAGACTCTATAACCCACATAGTAATTACTATGATTCTCTGTGTCCCGTGATGTACGATAAACAGTTTTTTTTTGTTTGTTTTTTAGAATCTGTGCCTCATCAGGGAGATTTCTTTTCACTTCCTGTGGACAGAAAGTGAGAGGATATCTTTCCAGTCCGCTCTTAAGACAGTTATTGGAACTTATTGGCATTCTTGTCCTGGTGGCAACTTAAAATTTTGGATTTACCCATATTACCTTTCCCTATGACAAAGGGGGATTCACTCCAATTGTCCTGATGACAACAAAAACCTGACAGTGGTTCTACTAACCCCTCCCCACTCTATTCAAAACGTAAAAGAAAAAAAAAAAAAGAAGAAGTTTCGTCTTAAGCTACACTTAGGTCAAAACATAGGTCAAACGTTTTTAGAAAATGCACCTAAGAATCTCAAACAATATAAAGAAGAGAGAAAAATGCATATGTAGCTCAATTTTTTTTTAAGGCGATACCTTAATACCCAGATTAGAATAAAAAAATAAAATTAAGGCCCCTTTCACACGGGTGTTCCATTTGTCCATCTTCCATTCATCTAATTGATGGCTGAAAAACGGACATCAATGCATCTCTATGGAAAAACAGATATTGATGGATATTGATGGATGCAGATGTAAACGTATGATCATCCATCTACATTCGTTTTTCAATAGAGATGCATTGATGCCCGTTTTTCATCTGTCAACGGATGGATGAAAAACAGACAGACAAAAGGAATGCTCGTGTGAAAAGGACCTTAAACTGATTAAATGTAACGAAATTAACATATAAATCTACCTGGAGGATAATGAGATACGAGGCAGCTGTGTCAAGGTCCTGAGCCATTAGGCACTCCTCAAACAAGTCCTTAGGGTTACCAACAGCGGCAAAAAGATAATTCCAAAGGGCATACTCCGTCTTGCGTGCACAGTGAACAACAGTCTGCAGAAAAAGGGGGAATTCTGTGATGAACTTGGCCACTGTTGGAAGCAGCGGGTCGGGAATAGGTTCCCGTGAGGTAGCTTCTTCTTCCAATACTTCGTGGAGCATGAGTTCTAGCACATGTGGGAAGTAAGGTAACGAGGCACATGAATGGGCTAAGAGTAAAGCCTGCTCTCCTAAGTTCCTGACTAAGAGCTGTCGTAGGATATGGTGGAGGTAGATTTGAGAGGTCCTCTCTACAATACAATAGGGAAACTGAACATCCAAATGCTCAGCAGGAGAGCCAAGGTTGTTCAAACAGTCATAAGCAACAGTCTCATTGATGGCGCCAAGTACCAGGGCATCTTCAAACAAAACAGCTAGAGGGTAGATATTGATGTGGAAAGGCAGCATTATTCGTTTGGACAGGAAGGAATGTGGTTTACGATTGTCCCTAGGAAACAAAGGGAGCCAAACTTTCATGCCTGAGCCGCCACAGCTAAGCCAGAGAGCTTCCAGAAGATGGCGCTTTTGCTTGTTCATTCTACAGGTGCTCCATACATTTTCAACAGACTGAGCCAGGACTACCGGAGCACAAAATGGCAGCTGAAAGAAAACACAAGGATAATTAATACATACAATAAATAATCTGATGTAGCCTAAACTTCATTATATTTCATAATTAGTCTCTACACTAACAGATTGCTTTCCAAAGACCAGCATGTCCATTTCTATTAAAATATTTATGCAAAACCTTTTAGACTACAGAGGTAAGCACAAAGTGAGCCAATGTCGCAGCCTTTGCCTTCATGAGCGTGTAGTGCTTGGTGCACCGAGAATAACACAACTGTTGTCTTGTTTACACTTTTTAAAAAATTGTCGTTCGTTTACAGATTCCTGCGAAAGAATAAACTACAAGCACCATCTTCTACAGCGGCAGGCGAGCTTGTGATTTTCAAAGGGCTGCGGGGGCACTGATCACTAATGAGCGCTCTCATAGTCCAAAGACATGTCCTTCAGCACTCAAACAGAAAGCCTGTATATAAATATGCTCCCTTAATCTATTGTCCCTGAATATGCTGCTTTCTAGGACTCCTGCAGGGAAAAAAAACGAAGTTACTTACTGGTAACGTTCTTTCCCAGAGTCTTTCAGGACAGCCACCCAAGAGACATTGGCTCCTCCTCTCTGTAGGAAACACTGCGCCAGCCTCCTATAAATTCCTCAGTTATTTCAAGAGCACCTCCAGTTGCTGGGGAGACACAAGAATATATGATACACATAGTTAACTATATCACATTTCCTGTAAGGAAATCTTTAATACACATTCGGGTGGGTACCCGGCTGTCCTGAAAGACTCCGGGAAAGAACGTTACCAGTAAGTACGTTTTTCCTCCAATCGTCTTTCAGGACAGCCACCTGAGAGGATAACCGAGCACTTACCCTAGGGCGGGACCACAGCTTGCAAGACCTTGCGTCCAAAAGCTGACCAAAGATCCACCCTATAGTGTCTTACGAAGGTGGCAAAGCTGGACCATGTCGCCGCTTTACAAATCTGCTCCGGCGTTGCTCCAGCTCTTTCTGCCTGTGAGGCTGCCATCGATCTTGTGGAGTGCGCTTTGATACCCTCTGGGATCTGTATGCCTCCTAACTTGTAAGCCTGTTCAATGGCTTCTCTTAGTCATCTCGCTAAAGTGCGTCTAGTGGCTCTATGCCCTTTCCTAGCTCCAGAATGTAAAATAAGGAATCCGTCTTCCTTAGTGTCTTAGTTACCTCTAAATAATGCAAGACGCATCTCCGGACGTCTAAATTATTAAACTTTACTTCTTGCTCTTTAGAAGGGTTTGGACAAAATAAAGGTAACACAACTTTCTGTTCCCTATGGAACCCTGAGATTACTTTTGGCAGGAATCCCGGGTTCATCCTAAAAATTATGCGATCTGCAAAGATTTGAAAAAAGGGCGGTCTGATAGATAAGGCCTCTATCTCAGAGACCCCCTTTGCTGTGGTGACTGCCACCAGAAAGACTGCTTTTAGCGTCAGCGTCTTTAGGTTGCAATTCTCTAGTGGCTCAAAGGGGTCCGCTGTAAAAGTTTGCAGCACTAGTGACAGGTTCCATTTTGGAAAGACTGAATTCTGTATAGGTCTTCGTCTGCTCAGAGATCTGAAGAGCCCGATTATCCATGGGTCGGATGCTAATCTTTTCTCTTGAAAAACTAAAAGTGCTGACACTTGACTCTTTAAAGTGCTAAGGCTTAGTCCTTTCTCTACACCACTCTGCAGAAACTCTAGGACGGCCACAGAACTCTGTGTGTTGAAGGTGTTTTCTGTGCACCAATTGTTAAAGCACTTCCACACTTTCTCATAGATTTTACGTGTCTCCACTTCCCTGCTTTTTAGCAGAGTGGTGATTAAGCGGCTCGAGAATCCCTTTGCTTTCAGCAGCTGCTCCTCAGATACCATGCGGCCAAGTTCCACCTTTCCACTTGGGGGCAGTATATTGGGCCTTGGGAGAGTAGATCTTCCCGGACTGGTAATAACCAGGGGGGCTCTATAGCGAGTTCTTTCAGCATAGAAAACCACGGTCTCCTGGGCCAGTGAGGTGCTATGAGAATCAAAGTTGTGTTCTCTGCGCAAAGTTTTCTTATTACTGCTGGTATTAGTACTGGTAAAGGAAAGGCATAACATTCTGAATGTCCACCTTTGTGCCAATGCATCCACTCCTAGTGCACCGTCTTCTCCTTCTAGAGAAAAGAATGCTCTGAATTTTTTTTTTCTCTTGATGCAAATAAGTCCACCTGAGGTGTTCCCCATTTTTGCGTAATTTGTTTGAACACCTCTTGTTTTTTTTTTTTTTATAATCAAAATTTATTAATTTTTCAACATTTCCATTTAACAATATGTTACATTATATCACACCATTGTACAATAAACATCCTTATCTGTATTCCGTCTCCCCCCGGGGAAATAAAGAGAGGAAAAGAAAATAATAAAAAATAAAATAAAAAAAAAAAAGGGGAGAAAAATTATCCCCCCCACCCTCACTTATTCCCAGCGGCTCCCCCCCCCCCTCCAAACACCAAAAAAAAACATAATAATAATAAAAAAAAAAATGTGTGACTCCTTAGATATGAGGCTTCTAAAAAGCCATTCTATAACTTATTCCCCATTATTCCTTGTTAACCCATCCCCTAAAAACACTTTTACCAAGTGTTTAAAATCGGAGGCCGCCAGAAGGCCATAAAACCACTAATGACTTCCCCCCCCCCCCCCCCACTTTTTATATCCCACCCTTCTTCCCTTCTCTATTCCACACACAAACCCCGGAAGAAAAAAAAAACACACACACACACACACACACACACACACACACCTTATTATGTAATATATCCCCGTCCCACCCTCTATGCCCCCCCAGTGCCGCACGGGAATTCTTATTGAGAGCTAAAAAAAAAAAAAAAAAAAAAAAAAAAAAAATGAAGAAAAAAGAAAAAAAAAAGGAAAAAGGACAAACAAATTAGTCTCCACCCCCCCCCCCCCCCACAGGCTATCCACTTACATTTTCCTACAGCTCCTTAAATTATTCAATCTCTAACGAGAGTTTTTACCATTCTGACCATATTTCTCTAAACTTTTCCTTTCTATCTTTAACCCTAGAAATCCATCTTTCTGCCTCCATAATTAAATTCACTTCTCTCTTCCATTCAAGAATAGTTGGCCTTTTATCCCGTTTCCATAATCTAGGTATTAATAATTTTGCCGCATTTAATAAATGAGGCGTAATACTCTCCTTATATGATCCCATGGACCTCACTGACCCGTGGAATAGGAAGTTTAAAGGTGTTAGTTCTATTTCCTCGCGAGATAGCCTTCCAACCCAAGGGGCAATCTCTTGCCAAAATCCTCTAATCTTTGGGCATGACCACCACAGGTGGAGTAGGGTGCCCTCCTGTCCACATCCCCTCCAACACCTATTGTCCGCAAGCCTATACATCTGTGCCAATCTTACTGGGGTTCTATACCACCTAGATAGAAATTTATAAGACATCTCTTGAATCTGTGAGCTTACAGATGTATGGTGTGCGGAATCAATACGTTTTTTAATTTGTTGCGTGGTAAACCTGTGATTTAGCTCTCCTTCCCAGTCTCTAATGTAGTATGGTGTTGTTTTTCTCCGTGTCCCTAGGATTAATCTATACATTTGAGACAGTGTTTGCCCCCCCTAATCTTTATACATCTGGTTTCAAATATAGTAAGCGAGTTAAGAGGCCTTATCTTGGTTTTCTACTTTTGAAAGAAGCACCCTAATTGGTGATACCTCCACTCCACCATTGGGACTCTTCCCAAGCTCTGTCTCAATTCAGATAAGGAGATCAGGGTTCCGCATGGGGCGAATTTGCCGCATGTGGTATCCCCGTCTCTCCCCCAGGCCTTCATTGATCCTACTTCCTCACCTGGGGGGGAACCACGGGAATCCCTCCAGAGGAGCCAAGGGGGATATCCCAGGGGCATAATCTCCTGATTGATTTATTTTATCCCATATCCTTAGTGTATTATTAGTTAATGGTGACATCCATTTTGAGAGCCCTCTTTCTGTCTTCGGTATCCAAGGAGCTCCTGCTAGGTTCCTTCCTGCCATTGTTTCCTCTTGGTTTAACGCCCAGTCGCCTTCTTTCACTTGTCTCCTGCTGAGAAAATCCGCTACTCTGTTTAAATCCCCTTTTAGGTGGATTGCTGATAGAGTATGTTTTTCTCTCCCCATCTCCGGATTTTCTCTGCTAGTGCCCACAGGGTTCCACTTCTTGTTCCTCCCTGTTTGTTTATGTACGCAATGACTGATGCGTTGTCGGACCTGATTTGCAAGTGATGTCCTTTAACTCTTTCTGGAAGGATTGAAGTGCAAGCCCTACTGCTTTCAATTCCTTCCAGTTGGATGACCTCATCCTCTCTTCCTTTTCCCACGTCCCTTGTGTTATCTGGGAGCCTAGATGCGCTCCCCATCCTACGCCACTTGCGTCTGTGGTAAGGGTCTGGGAAATGGGAAGTGTCCACAGCCGACCTTTGGTTACATTCTCTAATGTCCTCCACCACCATAGGGTTCTTTTTACCTTTGCTGGTATTAGAACCCGAGTGTCCAAAGACTCCTGCTTGTGATCCCATATCTTTAATAGGAACATTTGCAGTGGTCGAAAATGTAAGGCTGCCCTTTGTACTGCTGGGATCGCAGACGTTAGTAACCCCAGTGTTGACATCACCTTTCTGATGGTGCATGGTAAGTTTGCCTGGATTGCACTTATTTCTTTTTGGATTTTTTATATTTTTTCTTTGGGTAGAAATATTCTTTGCTGGACTGAATCTATCACATATCCCAAGTATGTTATCCGCTGAGGGGGTTTTAGGTTGGATTTTTCCACATTTATTAGCCAACCCAGACTTTTTAGGAAGGTCTGCGTGATCACGAGGTTCTTTTGTAATCTCTCTGGAGATTCTGCAAACAGGAGTAGATCGTCCAAATAGGCGACGATGGATATGCCTTGGACTTGCAAGGGTGCCAGGGCTTCCGCCAGAATCTTTGTAAATATTCTGGGTGAGGAGGAAAGGCCAAAGGGTAGGTGCAAGGTTTTGCTTTTTGTTTCTATTGCTAACCTTAGACATTTTTGACAATCTCTGTGTATTGGGATGTGTAAGTATGCGTCCTTCAAGTCTAGGGAAACTAGAAAACAGTTTGGGGGTAGTAAGGCGACCACCACCATGTTTGACAGTGGGGATGGTGTGTTCAGGGTGATGAGCCGTGTTGCTTTTACGCCAAACATAACGTTTTGCATTGTTGCCAAAAAGTTTGATTTTGGTTTCATCTGACCAGAGCACCTTCTTCCACATGTTTGGTGTGTCACCCAGGTGGCTTGTGGCAAACTTTAAACGACACTTTTTATGGATATCTTTAAGAAATGGCTTTCTTCTTGCCACTCTTCCATAAAGGCCAGATTTGCGCAGTATACGACCGATTGTTGTCCTATGGACAAAGTCTCCCACCTCAGCTGTAGATCTCTGCAGTTCATCCAGAGTGATCATGGGCCTCTTGGCTGCATCTCTGATCAGTCTTCTCCTTGTATGAGCTGAAAGTTTAGAGGGACGGCCAGGTCTTCATAGATTTGCAGTGGTCTGATACTCCTTCCATTTCAATATTATCGCTTGCACAGTGCTCCTTGGGATGTTTAAAGCTTGGGAAATCTTTTTGTATCCAAATCCGGCTTTAAACTTCTCCACAACAGTATCTCAGACCTGCCTGGTGTGTTCCTTGTTCTTCATGATGCTCTCTGTGCTTTAAACGGACCTCTGAGACTATCACAGTGCAGGTGCATTTATACAGAGACTTGATTACACACAGGTGGATTCTATTTATCGTCATTTAGGTCAACATTGGATCATTCAGAGATCCTCACTGAACTTCTGGAGAGAGTTTGCTGCACTGAAAGTAAAGGGGCTGAATAATTTTGCACGCCCAATTTTTCATTTTTTTTTTTTTTAAGTTTGAAATATCCAATAAATTTCGTTCCACTTCATGATTGTGTCCCACTTGTTGATTCTTCAAAAAAAAAATTACAGTTTTATATCTTTATGTTTGAACCATGAAATGTGGCAAAAGGTCGCAAAGTTCAAGGGGGCCGAATACTTTCGCAAGGCACTGTACATGTGTTAATGGTCCAGTCAAAATCCAGACCTAAATGCAATTGAGAATCTGTGGCAAATCTTGAAAATTGCTGTTCGCAGACGCTCTCCATCCAATCTGACACAGCTATTTTGCAAAGAAGAATGGGCAAAAGGTCTATCTAGATGTGCAAAGCTGGTAGAGACATACCCAAAAAGACTTGTAGCTGTAATTGCAGTGAAAGTCGGTTCTACAAAGTATTGTCAAGTATACGACTATTATTGTAAAAAAACACACACACAAAAAAAACAGAACATTTTCCTTCCACTTTGTGTTGGCCTATCACATAAAATCCCAAAAAATACATTTACATTTTTGGTTGTAACATAACAAAATTTGGAAAATGTCAAGGGGTATGAATACTTTTTCCAAGGCACTGCATATATATTGAGAGATCCTACAGAAAAACTACACTAAAGAAAGCATTTAGGCCATCATTCTCCAGCTACTTTTTAATACCTGACCGAGTTAATCCAATTTGTAAAATGACAAACTATTTTAAATATAACTTTTCTTTACATCCCGCATAGTTTGCTGTGTTTTGTGGTTTTTATTTAGTTCCCATTCTGCTAAATTTACTACTGCCTTTTCAACCCCCCCACCCATGTCTTAGTCATGTTATGTTATGTTATGAACACGTAAAGGTAATGGATCATGACAAGGTCATGTGAGGAAACTCTCCCCAAAAATACAAGGGTAATATAGTAACAGGTTTTTTTTTCCTTCCGTGAAGTTATGCAACATTACTGTTGGTGGAAGACAATGGCTGTATTCCACTTGTACCAGATTGTCAGTCCTCAAATTTATAATGATTTTTGGTCATATTCCAACGATTCTGTACATGCTATAAAACTGTAAATAAAGATTGTATATAAAAATATATTTGTTTTTAAATGGAACGGTTCTAGGTTAACCTGAACAAGCTGTACACATATATGCTGTGAATTTCTAAGTTACAAACTTCCTGTAGGGGGTGCTAAATATACATATATGTTCTCTTGTGCAAGACACAGCACAGTCTTTTACGTACCAGCTTTCTCTGTTGGGAACCAGCATCTTTTTCCCGAATCTGAGGACCTGAGCGATCTCTCTGCAACATTATTAGCTGACCAGCTAGATTCAGCATTATGCTTTCTGCATCACAAGCCTGAGATAAAAGAAGAAACATTATCATTTTATACCTAGCTTAATGCCGCATTGATACAAAAGCAAACAAAAAAAACTTGGCAAATAAAAGTATTCATGGCATAAAAAAAAAAAAAAAACACACACACACACGCACACTGGTTAAATGCTTGATAAATCTAGGCGTAGAAGAATAAAGCGTACTACCTCATTTCAATGTGAGGAGGGGGGTAAAAATGGGTGGTGGAGGCCCACTGTAATGGGGGCGTGTGTTTTTTTTTTTTTTTTAAATCTTGTAGCTTAGGTTCAATCATTTTAGCTTTCACACCTGTATAGCCTTTTACTGACTAGAACACTTTTTTACAATTTTGCCATCGACCTTATTGATTTACTTTGTCATTACTTAAAACGGAACTAAACCCACTGATTTAATGATTTCTCAAAACAGTTACATTTAAGGCATGTCGTGATAGATGTCAACTGCAGATGAAACAGAGGTTAAGATGCCAGCTTCCTTGGCTGTAAATACCCATTCACATGCCCAATATAAAAAATAAATAAAAAAATCATGCACTGCCTTCAGATCCGTAAAACAAAATCCAGGACTGATCATTACGCAGCAACTTTTGTTCCTTGCCTTAAAGCGGAGGTTCACCCTCAGAGAGCACATTTTCCCCTTAGATTAATGCTCGTTTTGTCTAGGGGAATCGGCTAATTGTTTTAAAATATGATCCGTACTTACCGTTTACGAGATGCATCCTCTCCGTCGCTTCCGGGTATGGGCTGCGGGAATGGGCGTTCCTTCTTGATTGACAGTCTTCCGAGAGGCTTCCGACGGTCGCATCCATCGCGTCACGATTTTCCGAAAGAAGCCGAACGTCGGTGCGCAGGCGCAGTATAGAGCCGCACCGACGTTCGGCTTCTTTCGGCTACGAGTGACGCGATGGATGCGACCGTCGGAAGCCTCACGGAAGACTGTCAATCAAGAAGGAACGCCCGCTCCCGAAGACCCATACCCGGAAGCGACGGAAGAAGATGCATCTCTAAAACGGGTAAGTACGGATCATATTTTAATACAAATAGCCGATTCCCCTAGACCGAACGAGCAGGAATCTAAGGGGACAAGGGCAAAAATTTAATAAATGGGTAAACTCCCTCTTTAATGAACAGTAAATGTTCTACATCTGTGTTATGGTCACGTGAATGAGGCCTTAAAGTGGTTGTAAACATCAGACATAAAATATGAACAAAACATATCCTTCTATAGTATTTACTTGTCTCAAATAAGAGCACTCAGATTAATTTCTGTCTGCTGCTTCGTTCCTCCGCCATCAGCAAGAATTACTTCGGACTATTTTTCCTGACACCAAGAGAAAAATGGTGACAGGGGAGGGCCCTGTAGCAGATGGACAGCCTTACTTGTGCTCCTGTGTGTCCCTTCTCTTCAATCAGCTCTTTTCACTGAGTTCTGCAGTGTAATGTCAGCACTTCACTCCCTTTCTATTTGAACTCTCAGAAAATCTTTATAAATTCAGCACTTTGAATGGATATAGAGCAGATTGCAGATAGACAGGTACAGCTTATGTAGGAGGATTTGTTTCATAATTGTATATCACCTGAGGATAGTCACTTCCTCGGCATATGTAAAGGGTTTACAACCACTTTAAGGATGGGAGGATTTAGGGCAGCTTTAAGAAAAACCATTACATTTAATAATTTTTTGCACCTACCATAAAATCTGTTTCTTGGAGTTTATTAAGGGACACAGGATCAGAAGTAATTCTGAGAATTGGGTTATACTGCTGCCTACAGGTAGAACTGGACACTGGCAAACAAAAAAGCCATTTGCCAGTCGGGTATAATACTCTTCTACTCCTACTGTACTTTCGTTTTGTAGTAAAATCATCATTAGATTATATACCAAACACAAAGGGTTTAGCGCCATGTCCCTTAAAGAACTAAAAAAAAAAAAAAAATTTTAAAAAATGTTATGCCAAGCACAAAAATCCTGGTTTTCTTTATCATTTCAGTAAGGGACACAGAATCAGAAGTAATTCAGAGACAATTGGAACATCTCAAAGCAATCCAACTTAGCAGCGGGCAATAGCAAAATGATGCCAACATGTCCATAAAACAACAGTGTAAAAACTAGGAGGAAGCCTGCAGCTCGCAGAGCTGCCTAAAAAGGTTCAGCTGGCATCAGCTGAGGCCTGAACATTGTAAAAAATATGAACAGAAGACAAGGTTATGGCTTTTGCAAATCTGATGCTCGATGCCGAAAAGCCCCAAAGCACTTACAGACTTAGAAAAGCACACAAAAGGTAAAACCCTTATTTTGGTGTGAATGATGGTCTATCCGAGCCACCTAGACATGGAGGAACTAGAAGCTGGTTCTCCTTTACAGAGACCATCAGCAGTGACAACCAGTCATATACCTTTTAATGGAAATAGAGGCGGCAAGATAAATATACACATCACAAACCTCATCAAGGCAGTGAAGGGAAATCTCATTGGGATGTACTGGGGCATGAAAATGGAACAAATGCACAATGCCCTGGTTGAGGTAAAAATTAAATACCACTTTAGGAAAAAAAAAAGGAGGTTTCCGGGCCCCATGGCAACCCTGTCCTTATGCAAGGTTAGAAATTGTTCTCTAAAAGGATAAGGCCGCTGGCTCAGACACATGCCTTGCAAATGTGATGCAAACAAGAGATCCAGACCAGCCTACAAAAATAAAAATTCTTACCACAGACTTCCTAGCTTTTAGTAGCATTAGAGCTATACCCCATACCCATTCACGTAGGGTGGGGGGCCAAGATCTGGGGGGCCGCTTGTTAAAGGGAGCTTCCAGGGTCCGATAAGCTCCCCGCCCCACAGACAACCAACGGCCAGGGTTGTCAGGAAGAGGCCCTTGTCCTCATCAACATTGAGACGAGGTGCTTTCCTGACCTCCTGGGCTGTGTGCTCGGATAAGGGTCTAGTATGGATTTTGGGGGGACCCCCACCCAGTTTTTTCGGTGTGGGGGGTCCCCTTAAAATCCATACCAGACCAAAGGGCCTTGGTGGGGGAACCTGTGCCATTTTTTTTATTATTAATTTGGCGTGGAGTTCCCCTTTAAGATCATCAGAGCACAAGTCGTATGCCAAAGTCCAATCAGTTAAGACGGCGAACCGACTTTGATCCGACTTCAGTGATATTCAATGGGCGGAAGTAGGTTCAAAGTTGGACCAAATGTAGTGCAGGGACTACTTTGAAGTCGGAACGACTTGAAGTCGGACTAATATGAATGGAAGTCATTGGAAATCATGGGGAACGACTTGTCATGCAACTTTGCAGTCCCAAATCGTAGGACAAGTCATACAAGTGTGAAAGGGGCCTAAAGATGTACTAAATGATAGACAAAACACAATTTAACTAACATAAATAACCTATAGCACTCACTGTTGTGATTAAGGTAACAATTTAAAAGGAAAAATAAATAAAATTATAAAAAGACACAACCAGATATCTTACTTATGGCACCATACCTGTTGAGGCATTTTTAATGAAATACCAGTTTCTGTCCTCACCGAAGTTAAGGTAACGGACACCACAAGAGACGGGTGAGGTATGTACCGAGACATGGACACCTCCTGGAGGACTTGTAAACACACTGAAGGATTTGGCCTGCAGAAGATTAGATGAACAAAGCTCAAAACACAATTACCGTTTAAAAGAAAATAGTCACAAAAATAATAATAAAAAAATATATTAAATTTGATATATACAGCGCGTAAAATAAGTGTCGAACACGTTACCATTTTTTCTAGGTAGATTTCTAAAGGTGCTATGGACATTAAATTTTCACCACGTTGGTAACAACCCATGCATTACACACATACAAAAAGTTCAGAAATGGTTGTTTAAAAAAAATTATTAAATAAATGAAACAGGGAAAAAAGTATTAAAACACGCTAACCGAAATGTATTTAATACTTTGTACAAAATCCTTTCCTGGTAATGACAGCTTCAAGATGCCTCCTGTATGGAGAAACTAGTGCCATGCATTGCTCAGGTGTGATTTTGGTCCACTCTTCCACACCGTTCCGTGGGCTTCTTCTATGAACTCTGATCTTTAGTTATTTTTATAGATTTTCTATTGGATTGAAGTCATTTGATTGGCTGGCTAATCCTAACAGCTTTATTTTCTTTCAAACTAGTTGAGTTTCCTTGTTTTTTTGTTTGGTATCATTACCTTGCTGAAATGTCCACCCTCGTTTTATCTTCATCCCTCTGGTAGATGGCCTTATCAAGAATGTCTCAGGACATTTTTTCGTTCATTCTTCCTTCAATGATATGAAGTTTACCAGTACCATATGCTAAAAAAAATGCCCCACACCATGATGTTCCCACCTCCAAACTTCACTGTTGGTATTGGGCTGTTTTTGGAGTGATGTGCAGTGCCATTTGACCTCCAAACATGGTGTGTATTACTGCATCCAGAGAGTTCAATTTTGGTCTCATCTGACCAGACTATATTCTCCCAGTATTTCAGACTTTTCTAAATGTGCAGCAAACTATAAACGAGCTTCAACATGCTTTTTCTTCAGCAGTGGAGTCTTGTGTGGTGAGCATGCATATAGGCCATGGCAGTTGAGTGCACTACTTATTGTTTTCTTTGAAACAACTGTACCTGCAAATTACAGGTCTTTCTGAAGCTCCACAAGAAGGAATTGGTTCTTGGACAAAACTTCTGATATTTCTTTGCACTCCTCTGTGTTATCTTGCGAGGAGCACCTGGTTGTGGCTGGTTTATGGTGAAATTATGTTCTTCTAACTTCTGGATTATGGCCCCAACAGTGCTCACTGGAACATTCAGAAGTTTAGAAATCCTTCTGTAACCAATGCCATCAGTATTGTTTTTCTACAATTAAGGTCTGTGAGAGAGCTTTTTGCTTTTACCCATCATGAGATCATGTCACATTCTTGTGTGACACCTTGGTAATGAGACTCCTTTTTATAGGCCATCAGTTGAGACTGAACCAGTTGATATTAATTTTCACTGACAAGGGGCAGGATTGCTTTCCAATTACCTTTTTGCACCTCTATTTCTTCATGCGTTTAATACTTTTTCCCTGTCATTCAATTTTTTAACACAGCTTCCTTAAGTCTTGACATTAGGGTTATGTTCCGTCTATTAGGAGAAGACTAGGCAGACATGTTAGATATTTAAAAACATGTAATCATACCAAAGCTGAACAGCCCCGCCCAGGGGGCAGTTCCTCTGGTCATAACCCCTCAACCCTGCACTCAGCAGCTCAGTTTGTCAAAAAGCAGTACAAAAAAAGGAGGGGTGGGTGCTGTGTCCGCCCATGGACTTCAGAGAAAAGGATTTTACGGTGAGTACAAAAATTCTATTTTCTCTTTTGTCCATGGACGGATACAGCGTCCTTAAGTCTTGACATTAGGGACGTCCCCAAGCAGTGTCCAAAAAACGAGGGGTGGGAACAGCAATCAAAACAAACTTCACCCCAAACAGAGCTCAACGGAAAAATTGCAACCTTAAAACAGCCGCCTGCAAAACCTTGTGGCCAAAGCAAGCATCCGCAGACGCATGCACGTCAACCTTGTAAAACAGTGAAAGTGCGAACAGACAACCAGGTCGCCGCCTTACACACCAGTGAGACAGACGCTTGATTGTGAGACAGACGCTGCGAGGACAGCTGGACACCTTCCTGACAGACCCATCACGAAGCAGTACGGAGTGGCTGTCTGCCACGGCCCACTGTGATTGGACAGCAGTAGCCGGGTCATATGTAGGCCCCGGAGCATATCGCTCACCGACCAACCCTGGAGCAAACGGGGTATGTCGTGGCCGACCTAGCGCTTCACTAAAGACCTGCTCACGCTCGATGGACAGACTGGGGGATACTACAAGGATCTATATTATCCAGCCTGTCACCCAGCCGGCAGTTGATGGTAGATCTCAGGATCAAAAAGTAAAAATCAAAGTAAAAAGTTCTCCAGGACCAATGGGCCCCTAGGGAGCCAGGTCCTTCTACACTAGGCAGAAAAAAACTGAGCTGCCGAGTGCAGGGTGAGGGGTTAAGACCATAGAGACCGCCCCCTGGGCGGGGCTGTTCATCTTTGGTACGATTACATGTTTTTAAATATCTAACATGTCTGCCTATTCCTCTCCTAATAGACAGAACATAACCCTAATGTCAAGACTTAAGGAAGCTGTGTCCCTCCATGGATGAAAGAGAAATGGCTACGTGCTCAATAACTTATTGGAACTGCAGTATTAGAAATGTGTACCCTGTACAGGTATAACATATATACCCTACAATAGCATTCTGTGATGAACAGTATTAGCACTTTACCAGGCTAAGAACAGTGGTCTTCTCTTACATAAGGAGCAACATCTCCAAGGCAGCAGCAAAAACCATACAATTCTTCAGAAATATTTTAAGGATTTTTAAAAAGGACACAAAAAACTGGCTTGGGATGTTAACCATTCCCTACATTATTTACACCTTTAGATATCCTAGTAACCAGTTTATTATATGTATCAGGTACTTTGAGATCTCTCCATTTCAGAGCAGACTTGGAAATTAGATAGAGATATTGCAGATTTTGGTGAATCTATGACCTTTTATGTCTATGTATGACGCTTTAGGCCACAAATTCCCACCTATATCTAAACCAAATAAATCACTTTTAGGGCGATACATGTCCAACAGTAACCTTTAGCAGGTTACAGCTAACCACAGATGCCATCACTAGACCACAAAGAAAGGACTTAAAAAGGTTCACCTTTGTACACTTTTTTCTCTCTAAATTCCAGCGTCCATATGCACCAATATATAATTTTATGTTTTTTTTTTGCAAAAACATCAAAGCTTTCCATTAAATCTACAGTGACTTACTTTTATTGTCTTAATCCACGTTTTCAGACATTTCCAATAGTAATGTCTTCTTCCCGATCAGACTTTAGGTTATGAGACAGGATGGAGTTGACCAGCTGACCTCATTAGCGCGAATACAAATGTGTGTTTGCTTCTGTGTTTGGTGTGCCGTAAACAATTAATGGCACTAAAAGCCCAACTAGTAATTTTAGGTGCATAAACATGGCCATGCGCTAGGCAATCTGATTATATTGTGTATTTAGTGAGAAGGGTGATCACTGATTGATTGCATTTCTTTAAAAAAACATGCACCTGGGAGTGGGAGGGTAGATGATGCAGGGTGTGTGCTAATGAGATCAGCTGGTCAACTCCTTCCTGTGTCATGACCTAAAGTCTGATCAGAAAAAATAAATTACTAATGGAAACGTGGATTAGGACATGAAAAGTAAGTGACTGTAGATTTAATGGAAAGCTTTGATATTTTTAATTTTTTCAGAAAAAGTACATGAATGCTATATTGGTGCATAGGGGAGCTGGAATTTAGGAAAAAAATAAAGTGTACAAAAGGTGACATTCCCTCACATAACATGAATATGGATTCCCACGACAATATATTGATGCTACTTCTGGAATCTGCAGATTGCTGCTCTTGTGTGACATACAAAGGCTATCACAGATGAGTATTAATACATGCAAAAATATTACTGAACAAGGAGGTATGCCAATAGAGACTGGAGAACAAGGAAACACACAAGATCCCTCTGTTTAGTATCAACAAGCTGTAGAGGGCACAGAGGACAACCTTGCAACTATATACGAAAAGGAGCTGGAACATGCAAACCAACATGGAATCAAAACATCAGCATAACACTTTCTTATAGTCCAGATCCAAAAAACATATTTGTTAGCAAATGATTAGTTAAGCTCAACATAAATGAAACACATTAATCATTGTAAAAGAGACTTCATTGAGCCCTAGTTCACACTTCTGCATTGTGGGAAACGCAGTGAATCCTGTGCGATTCCCGCACCACATTGCAATCGCATGGCATCCATGCGATCTGCTGTGGGTTATCCTAATGACGATTCAAATGCAAGGGGAAAAGGCTTGCTTGATATTATAGAATTGATTGATTTAACTACCACATTCACTTGCAATTCATGTCATTATACCTTACTGAAAAAGTTCAACAAAAATATGTTTTAAATGAAAACTTAGAAGATACAAGTCTAGACACTGGCAATGGTCATCGCTGTTCTCAATAGATTAAAAAAAGTTCAAGTCTATGGCTAGGCTGGGAATGTGTGGCTTTATGGCTTTTTAGTCTGTAGGGCAGATGGGATTTTACGTAGTTTGTTAAAGCATTGCTGGATGGAAATTTCCTCGAAACCAAGTGTAAGAGAAAACCGATGCCCATCAACACTCACCCATCAGATCTTCTTTCAATACTGTACAGACAGATAGAGCAGTCTGCTCGAAACAGGATCATCACATCTCTGAACACACTGAGGAGAAGAGTCTCCAGCTGCACCTTGGTCACATGTGCAAAGGCATTATCCAAGTTGGATGTACGAAGGTAAGCCCGAAGCTTAAAAGAGAAGTCCAAAATGGACAAGTGTTAAATTATTACTTAAAATATTCCAGTGACAAAAGAAGCATAATAAAAACAGCACAGACCCATCATTTTAGAAACCTCATTAACTGTACGCTGCTAAAAACATTTCATAAACTCAAGACACATAAGAAATATAAATGCAATGTATTGTCTTGTAACATTTTCTCACCTCTTCCTGATGATCATTTATATTGTAACATGCTAGAACTATGAAATCATCCCACCAAGCAAGACCTCCTGTCACTGTCATGTTCTGTTCCTAAAGAAGAATACATAAAATGAGAAGCATTTTTAAAGGTATAACTAAAAAGGCAAAACTTTCAGTTTTGGATAGAGTGGAGAGGGATTAGAACACCTGTCAGTTTTTATTGCTTCCTCTGTTATGGAGATTCACCCTCTCTATTTGTCCTGCTTACCATTATCCCCAAAAGGAAAAATCAAAAATTTGGGCTTTCCACCAGAAAGGAGAGAAGAACTTCCAAAAGGGGACACTAGTTATGGTGATCCTGGTGACAACCAAGAATTTGCTCACTTTGGGAGGGATTTCCTGTCACTTCTTGTTTTGGCTACGGGACAGGAATTGAAGGGAAATCTCCCCAATGGGACTCTAGGCAAAAAAAAAAAAAAAAAGACAAGGGCCCGGATTCACAAAGCACTTACGCCGACGTATCTTGAGATACGCCGCGTAAGTGTAACTATGCGCCGTCGTATCTATGCGCCGTGCTTATAAACTGAGATACCCCATGAAAATAGGCTTCATCCGACGTAACTTTCCTACGCCGGCGTATCGTGGGCGCATATTTACGCTGGGCGCATTTGCCGCTCCCATTCATTTTCTATGCACATATGCAGATGAGGGAGATGAGCGAACATACTTGCGCCCGGCGCATTATATACGCGGTTTGCGCAAGTCGTACGTCCGGCGTAAAGTTATTCCCCATATAGGAGGAGCAACTCATGCAAAAGGTATGGACAAGGGAACACAAGCCGTCGTTTTTTTTTGTCGTTTACGTTGTACGTGAATATGACTAGGCGTAGGTTACGTCGTAGGCAGTGATTCCACGTATCTTAGGCAGTTGTTTCGACGTGATTCTGAGCATGCGCACTGGGATGCGGCCACCATTTTAAGTACTTCTATGGCGCTTGGCCCATCATTTGCATGGGGTCACGCCTCATTAGCATAGCTCACGCCCACTTCCACCTACGCTGGCTTACGCAGAGGAAACCCAGAGTATCTTTAACCCTTTCACGCCGAGCGTACGCATATATGCGTCCTCGGCTTTCAGGGGTTGTACCGGGATGATGCCTGCAGCCGCAGGCATCATCCCGGTACCGTTGTTTAGAGCGGGCGATCGGCTTTCCAAACATAACAACCGATGCGGCTAAAAGCCGCTCGGTTGTTATGCCGGAGGAGCGGGAGGGGACATCCCCCCCCTCCCGCCGCCTCTCGCCGCTCTGACCGGGCCTCCCGTCCCACCGGGAGACCCGATCCACGATCCGGCGCCTCCAGCGTCTCGGCGCGCTCTGAAACAAAGCCGTAAACGGCTTTGATTCAGTGTGCGCATTGAAACCACGGAAGCGGCGTCATGACGTCACTTCCGGGTTTCTCGGCTGCCAATGGCGCCGGATTTAAAAAAGTACACAGTATTCAGAATCGCCGTTTTCGGCGATCTGAATACTTTGAAGTGCAAAGGAGGGCTCGGAGGTCTTTTAGACCCCGATCCCTCCATAAAGAGTACCTGTCACGACCTATTGCTGTCACAAGGGATGTTTACATTCCTTGTGACAGCAATAAAAGTGATCAAAATGTAAAAAAAAAAAAAAAAAAAAATGTAATATTAGAAAAAATAAATAAATAAATAAGAAAACAAAAAAAAAATGTTTTAAAGCGCCCCCCTCCCCGCGAGCTTGCGCAGCAAAGAAAGCGCATACGGAAGTCGCGCCCGCATATGAAAACGGTGTTCAAATAACACATGTGAGGTATCGCCGCGATCGTAAGAGCGAGAGCAATAATTATAGCACTAGGCCTACTCTGTAACTCTAACCTGGTAACCGTAAAAAAAGTTTAAAGCGTCGCCTATGGAGATTTTTAGTTACCGTAGTTTGTCGCCATTCCACGAGTGCGTGCAATTATAAAGCGTGTCATGCTTGGTATCTATTTACTCGGCATAACATCATCTTTCACATTATGCAAAAAAATTGGGCTAATTTTACTTTTTCATTTTTTTTAAATTCATGAAAGTAAATTTTTCCCAAAAAGTTGTGTTTAAAACACCGCCGCACAAATACCGTATGACATAAAATATTGCAACAATCGCCATTTTATTCTCTAGATTCTCTGCTAAAAATATATATATAATGTTTGGGGGTTCTAAGTAATTTTCTAGCCAAAAATATGGATTTTAACTTGTAAACACCAAATGTCATACATAGGCATAGGCATGAAAGGGTTAAGAGAGAGTGGGAGCAAGTGCTTTGTGAATCCAGTGCTTGCCTCTGTGCGCTGCGCCGGCGTAGCGTAAAAGAGATACGCTACGGCGGCATTAATATGCGCCGATGTATGCGAATCCGGGCTAGGGTTTTTAACCTCTTTTTATTCTAAAAAAAAAGTTTTGCCCTTGGTTTTACTTGAATTCATTTACTAGGTTCAGCTGTGTTGCAGTAAAGATGCTCTTCATGTTGTGGTCCCACATGTAGAAAAGAAAGAATAGGCACAAGGAAGGAAACAAAGAAAGAGGAATGGGAGGGGAGGAAGGGAGAATGGGAAAAAAAGGAAAACGAAGAGGAAAAAAAGGTGAATGAAGGAGAAAAGGGGAGAATGAGGGATGAAGGATGAATGAAAGAGAACAGGGAGAAAGGGAGGGAGACAGACTTGCCTGTGTAATATTGCCGAACAGCTTCCACTTTTTGGTGACCAAAGAATAATGTGCAAATCCAAATTTTCCAACAACAGCAACATTTTGCCCATTCTTGTCTATGGCAGAATACTGTATATATATAAAAAAAAAAAAAAAGAAGAAAAGAAGAGGAGACGGTTTTACTTAGAGGTAAAAATGATCGCTTGTCAGCATACATGGCATTTAAAACGTTTTTTGCTTAAATTGGATCTGAACTTAGAAAGTAAAACATTTTTATATAATATAGGATGTGACACTTGGAGAAGGATTTAATGATATCACTACTATGTTGCACAATGCTCTCTTCGGAAAAGAAGCTGTACCTGAAGCCATGAAGTACGTGCATTTCCCTGCTTGTTCTTTATTCATTCTGTGAATCTGTGCTTTTTGAAGCTCTTCTGCTGCTCGATTATTCCTCCATCAGACCCTTAATTCCTAATCAGGGGGAAGCACTAAGGCCCCTTTTACACGGACGGCTGTTTTGCCGCAGATAAAAGCAGGTTTATGTTTTGCTGGAATTCAAGACTCCAGGCACAGCGATCAGCTGCATTTGCGTTTAGCCGCGGCACAATATTGAATGGAAACCCTAGCGTGGGGTTCCCCCAAAATCCATACCAGACCCGTATCCGAGCAGCAGCCTGGCCAGTCAGGAAAGGGGGTGGGGATGAGCGAGCGCCCCCCCCCCCCAAACCGTGCCAGGCCGCATGTCCTCAACATGGAAGGGTAGGCGATTTGGGGCAGGGGGGCGCTGTGGCCCCCCACCCCAAAGCACCCTGTCCCCATGTTGATGAGGACAGGGCCTCTTCCCGACAACCCTGGCCGTTGGTTGTCGGGGTCAAGGTCAATCGCTGCCTATATGAACGTCTTCTTTAACAACCCCTGCATGTGCTTACACATGGCATGACAAGTTATTTGTAAGCAGTTATATAGTCAGCAAGTGGTAAAGAAGAGGCTGCAGTCTGTACACTCCTCCAGTCCTTTAATACACAGTCTGTATTAGTACTACTTAGGCTCTTTCCTGTGCATTCTATTGGGTACTTTGGGCCAGATTCACAGAGGAGATACGACGGCGTATCTCCTGATACACCGTCGTATCTATGCGGCTCATTCATAAAATTAGTTCCGCATAGATAGCCCTAAGACCCGACAGGTGTAATTGACTTACACCGTCGGATCTTAGGATGCAATACTTCGGCCGCCGCTGGGGGGAGTTCGCGTCGTATTCCAGCGTCGGGTATGCAAATTAGCAGTTACGGCGAACCACAAAGGTTTTTCCCGTTGTTACGTCGGCGCAAGTCTTTTTTTCCCCGTCGCAAAGTTAGGTGTGCTTTAACATGGTGTAAAATTACTCCACCATGTTAAAAGTATGCCCGTCGTTCCCGCGTCGCTTTTGAATTTATTTATTTTTTCGGCGTAAGTACGTTACGCACGTCGCGATTCACAAACACGTCGGGCCGATGTAAGTTCGCGCAAGGCACGTCGGGAAAATTGCGAACAGAGCATGCGCAGAACGTCCGGTGCGGGAGCGCGCCTAATTTAAATGGTACCTGCCCCATTTGAATTGGGCGGGCTTGCACCGGACGACTTTACGTTACACCGCCGCAAGTTTCCAGTTAAGTGCTTTGAGGATCAGGCACTTACACTGAAAACTTGCGGCGGTGTAACGTAAACGGGTTACGTTACACAGCCGCAAATTTTCGTGAATCTGGCCCTTTATGTTCTGCTTTAAATTGCATTTTACTAAACTGTTAATAAATGTTTATTTCTTAATACCATTTTGTAAATAATGCCTCCAATTCTTACCATTTCTTCAAAAGTAATGCAACACTTTTGAAACCTAACAAAACAGATTTCAGCTGTAAATCACAGTCATTATACCTGCATCCGGATTCATTTGTGCATGCTTTCCTGTAATTTTCTAAACATTTGTGTGTGCATTCCCTAAAACGTAATCATATCATTAAATTAAAAAATTTATTTGCTGCAGCCCTATGTGTGCTCTTCCATTATTTCCCATAGTACATGATCATACTGGCTCAACAGGTTTAAAAAGATTGAATTACAGTAGAAAGGCAACTACATAGATTAACTGACCAAAGAACATAGTCAGCCATAGTAACCCAACCTACACTCCTAAACGTCCCATGTTTGTTAAAAGTAAGGTGCAATTTTATAAATAAAAAGTACATAGCACTGCAAATTCCTTCCAGTGGGGTGATGGTGCGACAAAGGGTTTCATAGAACTTGAAACTGAACTTTTGGCAAACAGTCTTGTTTCATGCCTTATACACAAAGTTATGACTGGTAGTTACAGGTATCATACATATATCCGTTTCTTCTTCACAACAGTTTGAAACAAAAACTATAAAAGCTTCTGATAGTTTACTCACCCTGATTGGCCAGTTACTCTCCAGGTAAGTGCTATGTACCTAAAGAAAAAAAGAGAAAGTAAATAGTAACAAAAAGATCACTTAGATTTTCTTCTTACTAAAAGTAAAATCAATGTATCAAAATTAAAACGAATGGTTGGGTATACTTGAACTTAATAAAAAGAAATTAAGAGAATCATTTTTAGCATAACTTGTGAAACTGGATCTGTGGAGATGCATCCAGTACATTTTATTCTGCAGGCAATAAATCTTTTACTGCACAATACCCTGCATGTACTTGTCAAAGAGGGAGTCAGTAAGATGCAAGATTGATACCTCACACCTTGTAGTGTGACATTTCCTCTCTGCTTTCACCTTAAGATCCCTTTCACACATTAATGTCCGTTTTCACGGACTCCGCTTGCTCAGCAGGGATTGATTCGCTGATCCCCACTGAGCAGGCGGATTACAAGTCCATCTCCGCTCACTGTGCAGAGATCGGATGAAAAGGGACCGCCTGTCCATTTTCATCTGATCCGATCCACTAGACCGGGGATAAGCAATTAGCGGACCTCCAGCTGTTGCCAAACTACAAGTCCCATCATGCCTCTGCCTCTGGGTGTCATGCTTGATGCTGTCAGAGTCTCGCTATGCCTCATGGGACTTGTAGTTTGGCAACATCTGGAGGTCCGCTAATTGCTTAACCCTGCACTAGACGGATGGAAAATAGGGTTTCCATCTGTCCGAATTTAGCGGAGCAGATGTCAGCATAGAAATGCGATGAGTTCAGTTCCGCCTAAAAAAACGACAGGCGGACTTGTAAAGTCTGCATGTGTGAAAGGGGCCTAAGGCACCATTCACCCATGTACGACTCCAAAGTTGCACCGAGTTTGGGGAGAAACTTTGGATGGGTGCAACTTGGATACGACTTTTGCTTTTTGACCAATAATTTCCCCCGGGGAAAGAAGGAGAAAGATAAAAATATAAAAATAAAAAAGGGGAGAAAAGTTGTCGTCGTCCCCCCCCCTCACTTATTCCCCGCAGCTGTTTTGCATGCTGTTTCCTGGTTCTGTGATGTACAGAGACTCAGAGCCAATACAGGGCAGTGATGGTTTGTAAAACGAAACTGATTGGTGTTGAGGGGTTTTAGACACACAGTAATCACACCTCCTTGATTAGTGACCACAGAGAGAAAGCTCCCATGACTTTTTTCATCAGGAAACAGACAACCAGGAAGTGTTCAGAACAGAGAAGGATTACAGCAACATCAAAGCAAAAACGAACAATAAGGACAGGAAACCAGGACTGCAGTAAGGTAAAGGAAGCTATTTAGCTAAAAAAATGATTTCCTTTAGTGACCCTTTAAGGTCGGTTTGTAGGTGCTATTTTTAGAGCAATAGCACCAGTGTGAAAAGGGGTCTATGTCACACATATATGAATGGTTATCATTGGAAAACATGGCAAACGACTTGTCATGCGACTGATGTCCAAAGTTGTATGACAAGTCGCACAAGTGTGAATGGAGCCTTCGACATTTCTAGGCTTCCCCTCAGATTTCCAAACCTCTGTTAGTCGATTTCTACAAGCATTCTCTTAACCCTCTTATTTCCCAATAAGAGCATTACCAGTTAACAAATCTAATCCTTTACCCCTTGCTATTTGTGGCAACTGATTTATCAGCTGTATACACTGGATCAAGGACATAAAAAAAAAAAAAAAAAAAATGAAGTTTAAGGGAAATAATCAATATAAACTCTGAAAACCTGTTGGATTACCCTGTCAACACTGAAAAAAAGCTTTATTTATCTTTTGAAAAATAAAGGGGGACGCCGATTGATGCAATCTCATTTAATGTCCCAAAACGCCAAAGATGCATCTCCATCCCGTATTTGAGAAATACAGAAACGGAAGTTTGGGACTTTGAATGAAACAGTGGGCTCAAGGGGGTAAAAGATGAGAATGAAACAAATATTGCATGCGTGTATTCTAGTGGTAAAGAACACATGTAGAAAAGTTTGCATTTGCACAAGCATAAGGCATAGTCAAAAATACATACATGTATAAAAGGGCAATGTTGTATCACATAGCAATAAATTGTTGAAATCAATAGGCGAATAAATACATAAAGGCTGAGCAGCACACAGCAACACAAGATGGTACAAAAACAAAAATAATAATAAAAGTATATAAGAACTGAAAGAGTCCCATGTGCGCATATAGCTACAATATTCAAAGCTTGACATGTTTAGTGTAAAAAACACTCCTCAGGGGCAGATGCAATGGGGTATCTGAAATAACAGAGTAAAATCCAATCAGGGTATGAACTTAGTTTCACCAGAAAAGACGAAGTCACTTCTGGGTACTTACAAAATGTGTCGAGCTGGCTTGTGTGTGAGAAATGGGCCAAGAAGCTGTCCGTTGTGGGAGCCGAGGTGGCAGAAACTCCAGCAAGTAGCAGGGCACAAAGGCATCATCCCTAGACAGCACGCCGCCATTGTAATCATGGGGAGTGTTTTTTACACGAAACGCATTGGGATTTGAATGATGCAGCTATATGCGCAAATGGGACTCTTCAGTTCTTATATACTTTTATTATTTTTGTACCATCTTTTGTTGCTGTGTGCTGCTCAGCCTTTATGTATTTATTCGCCTATTGATTTTAACAATTTATTGCTATGTGATACAACATTGCCCTTTATACATGTATGTATTTTTGACTATGCCTTATGCTTGTGCAAACGCAAACTTTTCTACATGTGTGCTTTACCACTAGAATGCAATATTTAATTGTTTTATTCTCATCTTTTTCCCCCTTGAGCCCACTGTTTAATTCAAAGTCCCAAACTTCCTTTTCTTTATTATTTATCTTTTGAAGCAATGTAATGCTGCGAGGCAGTTTGTTGAGGCAGTTTTTTATTTTACTTAACACAACACTACTGCAACATTGCGATGGACAGATCGAAAAAACTTGACACTTTTTTGGGACCATTGACAATTATACAGCAATCCGTGCTGTAAAAATGCACTGATTACTGTATAAATGTCGCACCTGCGACCCGGTCCTAAGCTCCGTGGCCGCGGGACTCGCGGACCCGATCGCCACTAAAGAACGGGGAGAGCCGCGTGTAAACACGGCTTCCCCGTTGTTCACTGTGGCACTGTCATCGATTGTGCGTCCCTAATATAGGGACGCACAATCAATGACGTCAGACCTACAGCCACACCCCCCTACAGTTGTAAACACACTTAAGGGAACAACTGTAATTTTCACAATAAAACAATGCATTTTAAATGCATTTTTTGCTGTGAAAATGACAATGGTCCCAAAAATGTGTCAAAATTGTCCGAAGTGTCCGCCATAATGTCGCAGTCACGAAAAAAAAAAAATCGCTGATCGCCGCCATTAGTAGTAAAAAAAATAGAAATTAAAAATGCAATAAAACTATCCCCTATTTTGTAAACGCTATAAATTTTGCGCAAACCAATCGATAAACGCTTATTGCGATTTTTTACCAAAAATAGGTAGAAGAATACGTATCGGCCTAAACTGAGGAAATTTTTTTTTAAATATGTTTTTGGGGGATATTTATTATAGCATAAATATTGAATTTTTTTCAAAATTGTGGCTCTATTTTTGTTTATAGCGCAAAAAATAAAAACCGCAGAGGTGATCAAATACCACCAAAAGAAAGCTCTATTTGTGGGGAAAAAAGGACGCCAATTTTGTTTGGGAGCCACGCCGCACGACCGCGCAATTGTCAATTAAAGCGACGCAGTGCCGAATCGCAAAAAAGGGGCCTGGTCTTTTACCTGCATTTTGGTCCGGGTCTTAAGTGGTTAAATTATGGCAGGTGTGTACAGACTTCTATTTAACATGAGTTTAAATGTGATTGCTTAATTCTGAACACAGCTACCTCCCCAGTTATAAGAGTGAGTGCACACTAAAGCCCCATACACACCATCAGATTATCTGAAGATTTTTGTCTTCAGATTTACCAAAACCATATAATATGAGGTCAAACCTTAAGAGTTTCAATTTGTAGGCAATCAGGCAGGCCCTTGTACTACATGGTTTTGGTAAATCTGAAGACAAAAATCTGCAGATAATCTGATGGTGTGTATGGGGCTTTAGGCAACTACATTTTAGTTTTTACTCTTCCCCTAAAAAGATTTCAGTTTGCTTTTCAATTGAGTTGCACAGTTTATATGTCACATTAAAAAGGAGGAAAAAGTTCTGAAATGCTTTATCTCCCTCATTTTCTTACATCATAGAAACCTGACATTTTGACAAGGGTGTGTAGACTTTTTATATTCACTGTACATGCGCACAGCTAGCATACGGCCATTCATTAATTCCTGTATTTTTCATTCTTAGTGCAATGTTTAACGAAAACATCTGGTAGTTACAAAGTATCACCCTGGCTTATTAGTCGCTCATTTGTTTACTTATTCATAGTGGAAAGATTTGCCTACAGACTGTTGACCAGAGAAAAGCCAGAGACCATTTATAATTTATTTTGCGCAGGAGACATTTGAGACTTGACGCCGATATTTATATAACATGCTAGACAACTAAGAGCCACATGTTTGATATTGGTTATTCTTCTATATCCAAGGTAACTTACCAACAGCTTCCAGATTTAAGCATCTTATAATATAAAAGTCAAATATAATACATTTAGTAGTACAAAATGTACTTAAAGTCACAGTGTACCCCTTGTCTTTGTTAATCTCTACATTAGGCAATGAAAAAAAATAAAGACTAGCAGAGTCTGAAACATTCCTGGCATACAGATCTGGTAAAGATGATATCATTGCCAGCAATTATATAACAGAGTTTTCACTAGCATTTAACATTTGTGTGTATATTTTAGTCTGTTTGTAAAGCAGCTTGTAGTATGCTGTGTTTAACCGTGAGTTCTAAGGCAGACCAATACACATTCCTTTGATCCAAGACAAGCCACAGCATGCAATCATTTGGGCTCTGAAATATAAACTAGCATGCAATGCAGATAATCTTACAATGTTTTGTTAAAGGGTCAAATGTATAAGGAAAGACTGTTTTCCCAACTTTAAGATGTAAGAGCATCAAAGACTCATCTATGATGCTGTACAGTATATAGTCAAGAGTCTGTTTATATACTGAATGTTTCAATGCCAAGATATTACCCTTGTCACGAATATAGCTCTAGATATTGGGACAAGTTGCAACAGATTAATGCTGATAAAGTATGTAACAAATATTTAGGAACATCAAAAAGCAGCAGACCTATGAAGGCAATTTAAAGTGGAACTTTAGTCAGAAAATGAAGTCCTGCTTTAGTGAAAGAAGTGATCCCCTGCTGATTTAGTACGTTTGCCCACCGGCAAAGAAATTATTATTCTATAGTTTTACTAGAAGGTTTATTTTAACAGTGAGAGACTGAACAAAAATATCCAGAAAAATGCATAAAAAAAAAGAAAAGTTATAAATTGATTTGCATTTTAATGAGTGAAATAAATAATTTGACCCTTCGCAAAACATGCCTTATTACTTGGTGGCAAAACCGTTGTTGGCAATCATGGCGGTCAGACGTTTCTTGTAATGGCCACCATGTTTGCACACATCTCAGAAAGGGATTTTGTCCCACTCCTCTCTTTGCAGATCCTGTGCATGGCCCTGTCCATCGTCCCTTTTGATGCAGTGAAATCGTCCTGTCCCCTTAGCAGACGAACACCACCAAAGCATAATGTTTCCACCTCCATGTTTGACAGTAGGGATGGTGTCCTTGGGGTCATAGGCAGCATTCCTCCTCCAAACACGGCAAGTTGAGTTGATGCCAAAGAGCTCGATTGTGTTGTCATCTGACCACAACACTTTTACCCAGTTCTCCTCTGAATTATTCAAATGTTCATTAGCAAACTTCAGACGAGCCTGAACATTATTATTATTATTATACAGGATTTATATAGCGCCAACAGTTTTGTGCTTTCTTGAGCAGAGGGACCTTGCGGGCGCTGCAGGATTGTCGTAGTCCTTCACGGCATAGTGTGTTACCAATTGTTTTCATGGTGACTATGGTCCCAGCTGCCTTGAGATCATTGACAAGATTCTCCTGTGTAGTTCTGGGCCAATTCCTTATTCTCATTGAAACTCCACAAGGTCAGATCTTGCATGGAGTCCCAGACCGAAGGAGATTGACAGTTATTTTGTGTTTCTTGCATTTGCGAATAATCGCACCAACTGTTGTCACCATCTCACCAAGCTGCTTGGCGATGGTCTTGTGGCCCATTCCAGCCTTGTGTAGGTCCACAATCCTGTCCCTGACATCCTTGGACAGCTCTTTTGTCTTGGCAATGGCGGAGAGATTGGAATTTGATAGATTGCTTCTGTGGACAGGTGTTTTTTTATACAGGTAACAAGCTGATATTAGGAGCACTCCCTTTAAGAAAGTGCTCCTAATCTCAGCTCATTATCCTGGCCCCCCATAAGCAAGTTTTACAATTGGGACCATAGCTCATGACTGGTAAAAGGCAGGTATACGACCGTCTTTTAACATGTATACTTGTGAATGGTTATACCAATATGCTCTGATTACCAAGTTCAAGTCTGTAACTTTTGCATTTGTGCCAATATGGGCTTTCTATTCTCTGTTCTTTATATCCTTTCTGTACGCTCATTGGTTGTAAAAATCAAAATAAAGACTACTTAAAAAAATAAACCTACCATTAAAATTAGACTGATTATTTCTTTGTCAGTGGGCAAATGTACAAAATCAGCAAGGGACCAGATACTTTTTCCCCTCAATGTAGATCACTTAAGGCTAACCACTTTTGCAGGTATAGATATGTAAAACATTAAAAATAAGTGTCTATACTGTTTAAAATCCAGTAACACTCCAGTAACACTATATGGTCAGAACAGAGTGATACAGTGTATCTGACAGAATTTAAGTGGTTGAAATCCCCAGCCGACACTGAAAAAATTCTTGCACTTGACCACAAACTTACAGCATTTGATCTGGCAAAACAAATGGATTCCTTGTGGTAATATGTAAATCCCCCTAAATAGAAAATATTTTAAGTGTGACATAATTCTGTAAACAAAAAGATGGTGTTACGCTTTCTTCCTGTGAGAATCAGACCAGATGATTTTGTGAACATGCTGAGAATATCTACTCAGCAGAACCATGACACCAATAATAAACTGTACACCTAGGCAAAATAAAAGTAATTGATCCTACGAAGAATCAGTCCACTTACCCATACCTATTAACCATATCATCTGTAAATAGAGCTCTGCCATATGGCTTGGAACAAAACAAAAAAAACTCCAACCAGTTGAAAATTACAAAATAAATATATAACATTTTGAAGAACAGAAAAAATAGCCATGCTGATTATTACAACACAGGTTCTGGGCAAAACATTCTAATTTCTAATTCTAACTTCATATCCATCACAAAAAAGGTTATTGTGCCACCTTCAGGTGATTGACACTGGCAAAAAAAAAAAAAAGACCGGAAATCGATGCACAGGCATAATCCCTCCCAGCCAGACATAGCATCTTTTTCTTAAAGCGGTTCTCCACCCTAAAGTGGAGTCCCGCTGATCGGAACCCGCCCCCCCTCCGGTGTCACAGTTGACACCTTTCAGGGGGGAGGGGGGTGCAGATACCTGTCTAAAGACAGGTATTTGCACCCACTTCCGGCCCGGCATTCACGGGCAAAAGACGGGCATTCCGTCACATCCCGTCGCCCCCCCGTTGTGTGCTGGGAACACTCGGCTCCCAGCACACAGCGGGAGCCAATCGGCGGGCGCGGCGCGACTCGCGCATGCGCGACTCGCGCCATAGGGAACCGGGCAGTGAAGCCGCAGCGCTTCACTTCCTGGTTCCCTCAGCGTGGATGGCGGAGGGGGCAGCAGAGAGACGAGCGATCGCTCGTCATCTGCTGCGATCGGCGCTGGACTCCAGGACAGGTAAGTGTCCTAATATTAAAAATCAGCAGCTGCAGTATTAGTAGCTGCTGGCTTTTAATATTTTTTTCCCATGGCACATCCGCTTTAAGCAAGGCAAACAAAACAGAGGGGTGAGATCCCCGTGTTCCATGGTGTACGAGAAATAATCTGACATATATCCATTGTGAAATGGTAGATTGAAAACTGGGTGACCCTTCATTAAGCCTTCAGGAAGCACAAAAAGAAAACTTGACTGATTAACTTCAGCAGTCATCTTCAGTTAAATCTTGACTGCATGAACCACATCCAAGGTGTGAAGAGCCCTGTACCCTGGCATCCAAGGGTTAGGACAAAAACAAGATAAAACAATGTCCTGGTTAAGATGGAATAAAGAGCCCACCTTAGGTAGAAAAGAACAACTGAGGTCCTTAACCTACCTGGTCACTGGAGTATCAAAAACGGTTCCCTACAGGCAAAAGCAGCCGAAAACTTCTGAAACTCTATAAGATAAAGTAATGGCAATCAAAAAATAACTTCATTAGGGGTGCATTCACATGTATGAATGCACCCGCTCATGCAGTGCAGTGATCAGCCATGGAAGCAGACTGCTTGCATCCAGGGTCGATTACTCACATGTGCTCTCTGCCATGAGAAATTACATGCGAGTGGCTGGGATTAGCTGTGGAAGTCGGCAGCCTCCCATTGCCTTCAATAGGACTGTCTCCCACAGCCAATTGTAAGAACCCCTACTGGGGTTCTTGCCTCTAATAGGACAGGTGTGAATGCACCCTAATACAATAGCAAAAATCTAAAGCAACGCTTGGCTGGTAGGTCGTTATGCCCGTTAGGGATTTCCTGTCTTTTTGACAGCGTCCAATCATCTGAAGGTGCCAGCATAACTTCTATAATAATGGATATGAAGACGTTCTGTGTCCACTGTCCAGAGATGTATGCTAAAGAAATTATAGAATAGGTTTTACTTTTTACTAAAAAAAAAAGCCTACCTGCACAACGTGCCAGTGTCTGTGTCCCAGTAAAGTGCTTAAGCCCTGAGAATCCATATTCCCAACAGAATAAGGAGGCCTTTCGCGCATGGACTTGTGTTCTGTGTGCGAAGATGGACTTCTTACATGTTGGGTCTGAGCTGCATCTCCACAGTTCAAGTACAAACGGTCCTCTCCTTGAAGTAATACTTGTTCCTGGTTGCTCTGCAAGAAAAAGCTGCTTTTAAAGAAACAACCCTGTGCACTGTAATTTCTTCAAAATGTGTTTAGGACATAAAAGAGGCGAATGTCCACATGATCAGCATAATTCAGCAACAAACACAATCTTCCAAAAATGTATGCTGTAAGATACACACAGATGAAGAGTTGAATATACATGTGCACATATGCCCATGTGATGGAGCAATACCATTTAAAAACAATATATACTGGTGTTTAAAGACTAGACTAGTTGACAATACAGGCAGCACAGAACACTTTGACCAGACTACAGTACTTACTGGGATGTACACATTGATTAACGCGAGTACGGTGTGCTGTCACCACAATGGAATACACAAAGCTCAAATGAAGGCAAAATTTCCTAGACTGTATTAGTAGCTCAACAATTTGTTGTGTGTACTTTTTAAAACTACAAGATTCTATATCAGTATTATCAGCGTAAAAATTTCATCACTGGTATAAACAAAACAAATGCAGAGCTCTGAAAACCCTAGAATGATTGAAAACACTGAGGAATTTGTTCTATTTCTGGAATCAATGTGCAAAGACCGTGCAACCACTACCGTCACTCTTGTGAGGCAAACAACAGACATCTGTTTCTTATACTAAATAGGCGCCCATAGCCAAGAGCTGCTGAACCCTTCAGTGAAAAAAATGAGTAGGGAAACAATGTAAGCCTGTTACAGCACTTACACTTTCATATTATAGAGGGCTTCGATAGCCCATATATGGATTACAACAATCTCCCGCATGTTTGATGAATTAGGAAGAACAATGACAAAACAAAACAGAACAGACTCTGTTGCCTTTTGTAATCCCCAGTAGGGTGTTGTAAATATACAATGTAGAAGTGAGAATTTAATCTCTAACTATATTCGTGTTGTGCTCATAAGTTACATACCGTGGCAGAATTTATGATTTCTTGGCCATTTTTCAGAGAATATTTACACCACAAACACTTTTCATTCACTCATGGTTGGCGTTTGGCTGAAGCCATTTATTATCAAATCAACCGTGTTTACTCTTTTTAAATCATAACAACAACAAAAACTACTGAAATTACCCTGATCAAAAGTTTACATACCCTGGTGATTTTGGCCTGATAACAGGCACACAAGTTGACACAAAGGGGTTTGAATGGCTATTAAAAAGGTAACCATCGTCACCTTTGATTGGTTTGTTTGTAATTTGTTTGTTTGTGTGTGTGTATAAAAGGTCAATGAGTTTCTGGACTCCTGGCAGACCCTTGCATCTTTCATCCAGTGCTGGACTGAATTTTCTGCATTCTAAGTCATAGGGAAAGCAAAAGAATTCTCAAAGGATCTGCAGGAAAAGGTAGTTGAACTGTATAAAACAGGAAAGGGGTATAAAAAGATATTCAAGGAATGGAGAATGCCAATAAGCAGTGTTCAAACTCTAATCAAGAAGTGGAAAACTAGGGGTTCTGTTGAAACCAAACCACGGTCAGGTAGACCAACTAAAATTTCAGCCACGAAAATTGTTCGGAATGCAAAGAACCCCCCACAAATAAATTCAGGTGAAATACAGGATTCTCTGAAAACGTGGTGTAGCGGTTTCAAGATGCACAATAAGGAGGCACTTGAAGAAAGATGCATGGTCGAGTCACCAGAAGAAAGCCATTACTACACAAATGCCACAAAGTATAAGCCAAACAGCACAGAGACAAACCTCAAACCTTTTGGCACAAAGTCCTTTGTAGTGAGGAGACCAAAATGTAGCTTTTTGACCACAACCATAAATGCTACATTGGAAGAGGAGTCAAGGCCTATGATGAAAGGTACGGAGGTGGATTGCTGATGTTTTGGGGATTTGTGAGCTACAAAGGGCACAGGAAATTTGGTCAAAATTGTTGGCAAGATCAATGCGGTATGTCATCAAAAAATACTGGAGAAATGTTTGCATTCATCAGCCAGGAAGCTGCGCATGGGACATACATGGACATTCCAACATGACAATGATCCAAAACGTAAGGCCAAGTCGACTTGTCATTGGCTACAGCAGAATAAAGTGAAGGTTCTGGAGTGGCCACCTTCGTCTCCTGACCTCAGTATTATTGAGCCACACTGGGGAGATCTCAAAACGTGCAGTTCATGCAAGACAGCCCAAGAATTTACAGGAACTGGAGGCTTTTTGCCAAAAGGAAAGGGCAGCTTTACCATCTGAGAAGACGAAGAGCCTCATCCACAAAAGACTTCATGCTGTCATTGATGTTAAAGGGGGCAATAGAATAGTATTAGAAACTGGGGTATGTAAACTTTTGATCAGGGTCATTTGGGTAGTTTCTGTTGTCATTATGATTTAAAAAGAGTAAATACAATTGACTGATAATGGCTTCAGCCAAACACTAACCATGAGAGAAAGAAACGTTTTTGTGTTATCATTTATATTCTCTGAAAAATGGCCAAGAAATCATAAATTCTGCCAGGGTATGTAAACTTAGGAGAACAACTGTATATATACCTACACTCAGTAATCCAAGAAAAGAATTTTTTCACATCGACATATTCCAGCATCAGAACATACTGTCAATTGCATCTCAAATAAGCACACTCTGCATCCGAGTTTCCTCAATTTATTATTCAAAGAAACCAGACAGATCAGTCTACATTAAGGCAGCTGCTGTAGTACTTAAAGTGGAGTTCCGGCCACAGATTTTTATTTTTTTTAGGCATTCCATCAAAATGCCTTAATTACCTAAATATAGTTTATAGATGTCTGCTAAGCGAGTCTGAATTATATATAATTTTTTATACTTACTATTAATAAAAATCCTCTTCTGTCCGTTGCCATGATAATTTTGGGCATGTGAAGCCCAATCGCAATTTCTTCCTGGACTACCGATGGAGAGGTGCACGATGCTCAGGAGGCCATAGCGAGAATTGTTTAGAAAGTTGTCATAACAGTGGGCAGCGACGGAGGAAGATCCCGCTCCGCTGTTATGGCTGCCTTAAATCACGCCATTTCCTGTCGGGAAATAACACGATTTTTGCTTACAGTACTGCACACTGACTCCTGGAAAATTATGATTTCCCAGGAGCACAGGCGAGGGAGGCAGTGGCGAGGAGTGCCGCAGACCAGGAAGTGGCAGATTAGAAGCCACTACATAGCAACAGGGCAATTCTGTTTAATAAAAAAAATATTTTTCCCCCCCAAATTCTTGTTAATACCATTAAAAGTCTGAATATGCAAAAAAAAAAAAAAAAAACACTTCCAGGGTGGAACTCCGCTTTGAAGACTTTACCCAGGTTTAAGAGAATAGAACAGAAAAATTGAGTTCAGTCAATTTTACTAAACTGGAGAAAAGGGTATTCCTAAAGCAGCTCTTCACCCTCTAAGCCAGGGGTATTGAATTAAAATTTACCGAGGTCCAGTCAGTAAAATGTTCTTCTAGCAGAGGCTATAATCGCATGTTTGTGTTACGAGTCAGATCCCTTATATCACAGCCCCCCCTCTTCTTCACAATTCTGTTGCTTGGGAACATGTGCGAAATTGCATGTGTTCCCGACCCACAGAGGCATGCACTACACATTAGCAGATGTGTGATGGTGTCATTAATTCTTAATGGCACCCCCACACATCAGCAACTACAGCACAGGGTCTTCTTTCCCTGTGTTTCTCACGGGTAGGGAAGCCCATTAAAATGAATGAGCTGCCCTACCCACGACGTGCGCATCCAAATGTGCTAGGCAAATAGCATTTATTTTTATGTAAATAACTCTGTCCCACCTCCCCGTGCACGTCACTCGCCTTGGGGAATGATGTACACTATGCTCGCTGTACCTTCTGGGGTATGGACGTCACATCCCAGGAGGCACAGTCCTTCATTCACAAAGGATAAGGAAGGGTAGGCATAGCCGTGCATCATCGCGTGGCCTGACGGCTGAACCCAGGAGAGTCTGCAGCCTCCTGATGATGTCACAAAGAACGTGGTGGCATTGAACAGAGCTGTGGCAGAAGACAAGTCAAGTATTTCAGCAGGACAGTGCTGGAGTCGCTGAGTGGGAGAGTAGCAGAACACAACACCTGGTGAGCACTTACCATACAAGGGTTCACAGTAAGGGCACTCTTTATAAACTGGAACTGGAGTATTCCAGACTGTTTTGGTACGCCTTTGTCATTTGTTCCATGTCCTGAAGCGTTTGCAGCAATGACCCACAAATGATAGCCTTCAGGTCCCCAGCTCTGCAGCAAACAAGAAGACATACATGCGAGAAAGTAAACTAGAATCTGCTAAACAGGGTACAGGCTACTGTATACAAATACACTGTTAACAGTGGAAGTTTCCCACCTACGCTTACTGACTTAGCAGTTTGAGAAAGATTGTGGCATTTGCATGACTTTCATATCATAATCCTGCAATGTATTTTAGGAATGAGATGCAGCAGTAACACCATAAGATAGATGCTACTTCTAAAGACTTGTCAAGCTAAGAACCCATCTTAAGAAGTTTTTGATGAAAGTAACAAACTAGTTCTAGGGTAGTCACTTGCCTAAATTTTCATCAAAACACACATCATTAAAAGTCATCAGTACATTCTGTATTGCATGTTGTTCATACTCACTCAGCCGCTATGGGATTTTCTTTTCTGTATTCAGCAAAAAAAAAAAAACCTGGCTGACCCTGCTGTTTACTCTCCCTCCCTCCTGTCTGTGACCCCTCAGCAGCCTGAGATTGTGTAGACCAGCCTTTGCCACATGTATTGAGCATGCTCCAATTTCAGTTCCCTTCTAAGCTGTTTATTTCCTCCTTTTCCTTATCTGTGTAACCCATGTGACTATTAGTCACACATGTGGGCGTGTACATAGGGATAAATGTCAGCCCACTCGCTCACCCTCTCCTCCATGCCCACTAAACAGCTAAACAAAATGAGGGGCGGGATATGTTCAATTTGAATATTTTTATTTATATCACATAGGTTTTGGAATTGCTTAAATAGCTATATATTAGTATTTATTCACATTATTTACATATATTAATTCTTATATTTTTGATACCTAGTAATAGGTTTATTACATTCCTATCACAACAGCGCCCCCTACCATTTATCATATGTTAAAGAGGGGTCACCTCCCTGTAATTCCAACAACATACAGACACAGGTTGGAGGGGTGTGAAAAAGGCTGAGATTAGCAGAAACTCCCCTTAGTCCACACCATGTTTTCGCTGAAAAATAATAAAGCTTTAAGTTCAAACAGATATTTGTATGACATTTTAAAACATGTTTTTGATGAATGCTGGATTTTTGCAGGGTGTCAGCCCTGGAGGACTTGGCTGCCCAATGACGAGACATTTTTTTTTGCGATTTGGCACTGCGTCGCTTTAACAAACCCAAACAAAATTTACGTCTCCCCCCCACAAAAAGAGCTTTTCTATATATATATTTTCTCAGTTTAGGCAGATATGCATTCTTTTTGTGTTAAAAAAAAAAAATCGCAATAAGCCAATATTGATTGGTTTGCGCAAACGTTATAGCGTCTACAAAATAGGGGATAGATTTATGTCATTTTTATTAATATTTTTTTTTTACTAGTAATGGCGGCGATCTGCAATTTTTATCGTGACTGCGATATTATGGCGGACACATTGGACACTTTTGATGCTATTTTGGGACCATTGTCATTTATACAGCAATCAGTGCTATAAAAATGCACGGATTACTGTGTAAATGACACTGGCAGGGAAGGGGTTACGTGTGTCCTAGGGAGTAAATCCAACTGTGGGGGGGGGGGGGGCTGGGCTACGAGTGACACAACAATGATTACTGCTCCCGATGACAGGGAGCAGTAGATCACTTTCCTGTCACTATGCAGAAACAGGGAAATGCCTTGTTTACATAGGCATCTCCCTGTTCTGCAGCTCCATCACATGATCGCGGGACACCAGCGGACATAGAGTCCGCGGGTCCCGCGATCACGGAGCTTGCGCACGCTCCTGAGCGGCGGCAAATTCAAAGCAATGTACAGGTACGTTGCTTTGCGCAGCCGTGCCATTCTGCCGACATATCTACAGGAGGCAGTCGGCAAGCGGTTAACATGTAACCGACAGGACTAGAAACTCCTCCCGCCAATGTTTACAGGATTGGAAAAACACTAGGTCACATGACCACTGTATATCGATTAAAAAATAAATACAGGGTCATGATCCATATACATAAAGAGAAGGGATAATGTAAAAACAATGTGCGTTTAGTATCACTTTAAAATGGAATTGAACTCTCAATCAACATAAACCATTTTTAATCCTTCTGCAATTAGCCTTGGTAAATAGACAGTAAGGTATGATTACATGTTTTAAACTTTTTTTTGTTTACATTTCTTCAGTTGCCATCTGGTTTCTGGCCTAAGCCAAAAGTATGTCATACATCCCAGGAAAATAGGTATTTTTCTGTTTCATGTGGAGGAGGGGTTTTCTCTACTTGGCTCAGGCATGCCTACCTGCCTGAGCCAAGGTCAGATGGATTCTGGGAAGAAAATGTTACATGAATCTGCAATTACTCGCGATGGCTGCAGCTAGGAATGCTAGGAGTTGCAATTTCCCAGTAAAATAAAAAATGGAGACATTGATGGATGGGCGAGTTTGCTTTGAATATTAAAAATGAATTAAAAAGGGGTTTCGGTGCGCTGATACAGGTAAGTACCAATTTAGGCGTTTTATGGATGTTTTAAAATTCCAGATCCAAACTGAGTGAGGCAATGGCAGTTCCTACCCAATATTTCTCCAACCGATTTTTTTTTTTTTTTTTAATATTTAGCATTTCTTTTAAAGATAGTTTCACCCACAACCCCAATATTTGTTGTTCATGCTAAATTAGCTTTTTTTTTCATTGCCTTGCACAATCTCTCTCATCTCCTCCCTAAATTATCCATTATTGACCCCCTGTGTAGTTATCCCACCCATTGATTCATGCAATCTGTTCTATGCAACTACAATCAGTCTGTCAGCCCATGAAGTCTATAGAGGGTATCAAGGTGTTATCCTGTGTCATCTGTTTAGCCAACTAGTATCTATATAAAATTTCTCCAAACAATCTTTCTTTGTGAAATAAAATAAACTGAAAAAAACACTACAGTCATCAGCGGGCTTGTTTTTGCTATATACTCACCATAGAGCTAATTTTTAAAGTCTCTTTCTTGGTACCATCGGCTCTGTAACTGCAAGGACAAAACAGGCAAGGTAAGACGTACTCATATTGACAGAGTGCAACTATTTTAGAATGTTTCATTTAATTTATAGCTTAATGGTGCTTTAACTGCTGATGTTTTTTAATCTCAATCTTCTGCTAAAATGCATACATAAAAAGGAAAAAGTGCATTTCTGACCTAAAAATCTATTTCTTGAAGTACAGTATAGGACTTATAATCTTTTAACGATAAGTTACATGAAGCTATTTACAAAAGGCACTGAAATAAAACACAAAAGCTGCAGGGAGAGGCTCCTATATAACCCAGCCCAATTCCAGCTACTCATTTTGTAGAAAGCAGTAGGGGGGTCATAAGGGAGGCACCTGTGTCCGGTACCGTACTCCAAGAAACTGATGCAATGACACTAAATCTTGTCTATCTACTAGTTAGTCTAAAATTCTATTTTCTTAGTCGTTCTGTACAGGACAAAAGTCTTTAACCTCCTATAACATGTAGGCCAAGAGAGGCTCGACATGATTCAACAAACTTGCTATAAACAGAGGACCTAAAAATGTTTTAGGAGCTGGCAGCTCCCATGCACATCAAATGTTGCAGCCTGAGCTTCTGGGTGATGGCACCAGCACCCTGGGGTAGATTTAAAGGGTGCAAGTTCTACATTTGCAGTGGTAGGTGTCCTCATACTCCGCAAAAGTTTACAAGTAGTGAGGCAGCATCTGGACTTCACTCTCAATGATGAGCATACCCCAAAGGGTGCTTCAGGGACAGGGCTATGCCTGAAGAAAACCACAGCTCTGTACCCTGCAGCTAATTTAAAGCGCTACACCATGTGCCATGGTAAAAAGACATGCAAAAACCAGTGGCAGAAGCAATGTTACAGATGGGCTCTGCATTGTTGCCCAAGTATGGTGCCCAAAGACTGAGCTGAGGAGTCAACTGACCTAGCAAGCTGCAGGAGGAGTCTCAGTGACAATGGTACAGCCAGAAATTCTGTGAGGAAAATTATCTAGAAACACCTCAAAAGGAAAAAATTTAAGCATTTCTTAGCATAGTGAAGAGGCTAATCACCAAAGGACACTCGCAAAAAACTAAAGCTAGCTGGGAGTGGTAGAGGTAATCTAGGGTGGAAGTCTTTTATTGCTTTTTTATTTTTGCCAGTGTCCAACCTCCCGATGGTAAGCTGCATACTGTATAACCCATAAAGAATACAAGATACTGTGTCCTGTACAGTAGGACTAGGAAATTACTTACTGAGTGGGTACTGTAGCTCAGAAGAAATAAGTAATGTGTTTAAAACACTCTGTGAAAAGCATGTGCCAATTTAACAAAACATGGCTTGTTTTAAACAATATCACACAAATAATTAAAGAACCTGCTATCAGGTTATTGATAAAAACTGCAGAAAACAGGGTGCTGCTTAGAGAACCAGGCAGCAGAAAGTTGCATCTGCAGAATATTGGATGTTCACCCAGTACAACTTTGAAAAACTATGAACAGGGGAGTAGGTTGTGGCCTTTCAAAGCTTGGCACAGGGACAACAGAGAAACTTGCTTTGCGGTAGACCGGTGGCTCCATGTCCAGGCAACGAGGAGCAATTTCCTTTGGGTACTTTGGAGTAAGACAAAACTATGTCTTCACTGAGGTGGAAGACTGATACCATTTTTGGGAAGAAAGGATGGTCTTGGGCATAGGACTACCTTGTCGTTGTGAAGAATGAGAAACGGCTCCTTACAAGAGAGACACCCCAGAGGTTTTTGAAACAGAATGGACAAGGCAGAAATTGGTCTTTTCAGGGCACTGAGAATATCAGGATCAGGGTGGAAATGGTGGAGCTATTGTCCCCCTCTAACAAAAGAGGAACACAGTGGAAGGACTGGAGCAGACAGAATAAAGAGTGGCTGTGCATAGTATTCAATCAGCTTCTGTCTTCAGCACGTTTAGTTAAGCTTTGAAATTGAAAGATAAAAGCTGACTGGTTGCCATGCAAAGTTTCTCCAGGTTCGGTCAGCTCCAGCCTTAGTAAAATCCCCTCACTGGGCATCCCCTCCTCAACATACAATGAAGAAACTCAGCTTCTAGATCTTTATCTTTGTTAGGTCAGACAGTGTTCAAACCTAGTTTACAACTAATGAGACCTACCAGCACAGTACAGGCAGGGTTAATTATGATCAACATTAAAGTGGACATAAAAGGCTTAATATATTCTGATCTGTGTAAATACCTTGCTTCAATCAGCCCCCATAAAGGCCACGTCATACAAAAGTTTTAACTCCCTGTTTCATGGTGCGGCTGCTGCAGGGAAGAAGTGGGAGTGCTAACAACGGGTAGGCAATGCTGGTAGGTCGTGTCACAACTCTTGGAATTCAGCCCTGTTGAGCATTCCATTACACAGGGGAGCTGGATCGTCTGCAGCATGTCACTAGCAGATTGAAATAAGGTGTTCTCACACAGATCTTTGTTTACCAGCACTATACTTCCACTTTAACGTCTCAGTCCTGTTTTAAACATTACAGACAAAAGAACGCTAAGCAGTATTTTTCAGTGCTGGATTTTTCGGGAAAAAAAAAAAAAGGTAAGCAGCGACCTTTAAAATGTATATTCAACAGTCATGCTGTGTGAACATATACCAGTGCCTTGAAAAAGTATTCACACCCCCTAAAATTTTCCACATTTTATCATGTTACAACCAAAAACGAAGGAAGGAAAACCAAACTTTAAAATGGGACTCCTTATGGTTTTCTTCTTGCCCCTCTTCCATAAAGCCCAGATAATAGTCGTCCTGTGTACAGATTCTCCCACCTGAGCTGTGGATCTCTGCAGCTCCTCCAGAGTTACCATGGGCCTCTTGGCTGCTTCTCCGATGAATGTTCTCCTTGTCTGGCCTGTCAGTTTAGGTGGACCGCCATGTCTTGGTAGGTTTGCAGTTGTGTCATACTCTTACCATTTTCGGATGATGTTATTTTTTTCATACCGTAACCCTATTTTAAACTTCTGTGTTCCTTGGCCTTCCTAATGCCGTTTGTTCACTAAAGTTCTCTAACAAACCTCTGAGGGCTTCACAAAATAGCTGTATTTATATTGAGATTAACACACAGGTATACTCTCTACTATTAAGGTGACTTCTGAAGGCAATTGGTTCCACTCGATTTCAGTTAAGGTGATCCGAGTAGAGGGGGCTAAATACAAATGCACGCCACACAGATATTAATTGGTAAAAAAAAAAAAAAAAATTTAAACCATTTTTAAATTTTCCTTCCACTTCACAATTAAGTTCCACTTTGTGTTGGTCTATCACATAAAATCCCAATAAAATACATTTATGTTTTTGGTTGTGACATGACAAAATGTGGAAAATTTCAATGAATACTTATTCAAGGCACTGTAACAAATATAAAGAAGACGTTACCCTAACTTGATGCAGACACAAATACAAAAATCTGCCAGGGGTGTTGAGACTATGGTTCACTATGGCTCAAGAAATCTAAAGTTATCCTGCCTACCTTTTGTTTTTTGATGAGTAGATATAAAAAAGTAGCCATGAATATAAAGACGACAGCTTAGTTCCCCCAACACCACATTCTAGCAATGTTCACTAAAACATTACAAGATGTGATACAATAATCTGTACAAAATGTTGTCATATTATAGGGGTGCTCAGGGTAAATACAGCCCTAAAATATCAGAAATTAATAAAAACACAATAGTGCAGATATACAGTTAGGTTCATATATATTTTGACACAGGCACAATTTTCATACTTTTGGCACTGTATGTCACCAGAATAAAATTTAAATGAAACAATCCAAATGAATTTGAAGTGCAGACTTTCAGCTTTAATTCAAGGGGCAAACAAACATCAGTACAAATTTTAGGAACTGCAGCCACTTTTATACACAGTTCCCCCATTTTCAGGGGCTTAAATTAATTGGACAATAATTGGACAAAATTAATATAATGATAAATAAAATGTTAATTTTTTATATTTTGTTGAGAATCCTTTAGTGGCAATGAATGCCTGAAGTCTGGAACCCATTGCCAAAGACTGGGTTTCCTCCCTTCTGATGCGTTGCCAGACTCTAATTGCAGCTTTCTTCAGGAGTTGTTTGTTTGTGGATCTTTCTGCCTTTAGTTTTGCCTTCAGCAAGTGAAATGCATGCTCAATTGGATTGAGATCAGGTGAGTGGCTCGGCCATTGCAGAATATTCCACTTATTTTCCTTCAAAAGCTCCTGGGTTGCTTTTGCAATGTGTTTTGGATCATTGTACATCTGGAATGTGAAGCCGTCCAATCAACTTTGATGGATTAGGCTGACAGTATATCTCCAAGCACTGCAGAATTCAACCGGCTGCTTCTGTTACATCATCAATAAACACCAATGACCCAGTGCCACTGGAAGCCATGCATGCCAATGCCATCACACTGCCTCCACCATGTTTTACAGATGACATTGTGTGCTTTGGATCATGAGCGGTTCCAAGCCTTCTCCACACTTTTTTCTTCCTGTCATTCTGGTACAGATTAATCTTGGTTTCATCCGTCTAAAGAATGCTTTTCCAGAACGTGTTGGTTTTTTTTGATTTTTGAAGAGTGTGCACTTTCAGCCCATTTCCATTACATAACTATAGGGTGAATATGTTATGTTAAATACCTGAAAAAAAATAAAAATTGTGCCAGTGTCCAAATATATATGGACCCAACTGTAAATAAGAAAACTATGTTAACTGTTTTAATTTTTTTTTCAAATAATAATAATCTGTGCTGAAAGAACAGCGAAAGATGATAAAAACGGATCTCGACTGACAAAAGCCATGTTTCATAAAGCAGATCGTTCCAGCTTTTAAATTACTTGAATTACAAGCGTTTTTCATTTCTGCATGACTAAATGGGTATTTGAGAGGATATAATTATTGGGAGAAACACACAGGTATGGCAATGTAATGTAGACATGAGCAGAATGTGATTACTTACGCAAAGTCTCCTCCAAGAGTACAAATCAGATGTGCCCCAAATACACTCCACAGAGAAAGGCCTCCACATTCCCAAGTTACCATGACAACACTGTAATCAGGTGACCATCGTATTAACTTGACTGATCCAGTCTTGTTCCAGATATCTAATGACACCAAATTAAACAAACATTGGTGGTTTGCATGACAGACTTCAAAACAATGCATACTTATCCGACATTCACTGTACGTTTGTCCAATATTTTATGCTGAATCGATTATATTTTATATAAACACATACACAATATATATACATGCCCTGGTATAATTTATGATTTCTTGGTCATTTTTTAGAGAATATGAATGAGAACACAAAAATAGGATTTTTACACCAGCTTACCTGTAAAATCCTTTTCTTGGAGTACATCACGGGACACAGAGAAGAATAGTAATTACTATGTGGGTTATAGAGTCTACCTTCAGGTGATGGACATCGGCATGCTCTTAAGGCAGGAAGTTCCCTCCCCTATATAACCCCTCCCATACCGGGAGTACCTCAGTTTTGTAGCAAAGCAATAAGTGTCCCAATATCCCCATCAAGAGAGACGGGAGCTCTGTGTCCCGTGATGTATTCCAAGAAAAGTATTTTACAGGTAAGCGGTTATAAAAATCCTATTTTCTTTATCGTACATCACGGGACACAGAGAAGCATAGTAATTACTATGTGGGATGTTCTAAAGCAATGCCAAATGAGGGGGGGGGGGGAGACATCAAAGCCCGCTGGGTGCCATCAGACGTGAAGAATCAACTGCAGCCTGCAGCACACTGCGCCCAAAGGAGCCTTGCTCACACTTTCATTTATCCAATTGGTAAAATTTAGTGAAAGTGTGGACTGACGACCAGGTCGCGGCCTTGCAGACCTGAGCCATGGAGGCATGATGATGCACTGCCCAGGAAGTGCCAACCGCTCTAGTGGAGTGCGCTTTAACCTTAAGTGGAGGAATCTTTCCTTTCAAGCCATAGGCTTGAGTAATGACCTGTCGAATCCATTTAGAAAAAGTGGACTTAGACGCTGCCTGTCCGCTTCTAGGACCATCCGGCAGAACGAATAGAATGTCCGATTTCCGAAACTAAGCAGTAGCTTTAAGATAGATTTTTACTGCTCTCAGTACATCCAGAGTATGTAACGAAAAAAGAAGGGAGAACCAGATCTTGGTTCAGATGGAAGTTTGAAACTACCTTGGGGAGGAAGGCCAGATGAGGCCACAGGACCACCCTGTCCTTGTGAAGAATTAGGTATGGCTCTTTACATGAAAGGGCCACCAACTCCGATAGCCATAACCTCTGCTAGGAGGGTATCAAGAACACCACCTTCCTGGTCAAGGGGACCAAGGGAATGTGAGCCAGAGGCTTAAAGGTTTGCTACTGTAGGGAAGAGAGAACCAGATTCAGCTCCCACGGGCACAAGGGGGTTTTAATTGGAGGATTAACACGAATCACCCCCCGTAAGAAGGTTTTAACCAGAGAATGTGTAGCCAGTGGCCTTTGAAAAAATATTGATAAGGCCGAGACCTGGCCCTTGATGGTACTCCAGGCTAATCTCATGTCTGCCCCCAACTGCAGAAACTCCAATATTCTGCCAATGAGATACCTGCGAGGATGCCACCTTTTGGCTTCGCACAAGGCCACATATGCCTTCCAAACTCTGTAATAAATAAGCCTAGAAGCTGGCTTTCTGGCATTAATTAGTGTAGACACTACAGAATTAGAGAGACCCCTCCTCTTTAGGATATGGGTTTCAACAGCCAGACCGTTAAATTTAGAGACCATAAGGAAGGGTGGAATATTGGCCCCTGTGAGAGCAGGTCTGGACAGAGTGGAAGGATCCATGGATGTTCTATTGACATCCTTACAATCTCTGCGTACCATGCCCTTCTCGGCCAAGCTGGAGCGACCAGAATCACTGGTTTTCATTCTGACTTTATCCTGCGAAGCAGGCGGGGTAACACGCATAGATTAGGGAGAACCGATCCCACGGAAACACCAGCGCATCCGTTCCTGCAAGCGAGCGGATCTCTTGTTAGGGACAGAAAATTCCACCTTCGCATTGAACCTCGATGCAAAGAGATCCACATCTGGTGTTCCCCACCTCTGACAAATGCCCCGGAAGATGTCTGGGTGAAGAGTCCACTCTCCTGGGAGCAACAGCTGGCAACTTAAGAAGTCTGCCTGCCAATTGTCTATTCCCGGAATGAAAATCGCCGATATGCACGGGACATGCTTTTCTGCCCAAATCAGGATCTGATCCACCTCTTTTTGGGCTGCACGACTCCTTGTGCCACCCTGGTGATTTATATATGCCACAACTGTGGCATTGTCGGACTGAATCCTGACTGGGAACCCCCGTAATCTGTCTGTCCATGCTGATAGAGATTCGGGCAGCTCGTCTAGCCCTAACAGGTTGATGGGGAGAGATTTCTCAGAGACCGACCACTTTCCCTGGAGACATAGCTCCTCCAGGACTGCACCCCAGCCTAGCAGACAGGCATCTGTAGTCACAACCCGCCAAGACATTGGAACAAAGGACTTCCCTTTTAGCCGAACCGTTGGGGAGAGCAACATACAGTGGGGATCGAAAGTTTGGACACCCCAGGTAAAAAATTGTATTAATGTGCATAACAAAGCCAAGGAAAGATGGAAAAATCTCCAAAAGGCATCAAATTACAGATTAGACATTCTTAGAATATGTAAAAAAAAAAAAAAAAACTACTTTTTACTTTTTTTCCATCATTTACACTTTCAAAATTACAGAAAACCAAAAAAATGGTGTCTGAAAAAGTTTGGGCACCCTGCAGAGTTAATATCTTGTACTGCCCCCTTTGGCAAGTATCACAGCTTGTAAATGCTTTTAGTAGTCAGCCAAGAGTCTTTCAATTCTTGTTTGAGGTATCTTTGCCCATTCTTCCTTACAAAAGTCTTACAGTTCTTTGAGATTTCTGGGCTGTCTGTCACGCACTGCTCTTTTAAGGTCTATCCATAGGATTTTCAATTATGTTGAGGTCAGGAGATTGTGAAGGCCATGGCAAAACCTTCAGTTTACGCCTCTTGGTGTAATCCCCCGTGGATTTTGGGGTGTGTTTAGGCTCATTATCCATTTGTAGAAGCCATCCTCTCTTTAACTTCAGCTTTTTCACAGATGGCATCAAGTTACCATCCAAAATTTGCTGAAATTGTATTGAATCCATTTTTCCTTCTACTCGTGAAATGTTCCCTGTGCCACTGGCTGCAATACAACCCCAAAGCATGATTGATCCACCCCCATGCTTAACAGTTGGACAGAGGTTCTTTTCATTAAATTCTGTGCCCTTTCTTCTCCAAACGTACCTTTGCTCATTCCGGCCAAAAAGTTCTATTTTAAACTCATCGGTCCACAGAATTTGTTTCCAAAATGCATCAGGCTTGTCTATATGTTCATTTGCAAAGTTCAAACGCTGATTTTTGTGGTGAGGACGTAGAAGAGGTTTTCTTCTGATGACTCTTCCATGAAGACCATATTTGTACAAGTATCTCTTTATAGTGGAATAGTGTACCACAACTCCAGTGTCTGCCAGATCTTTCTGGAGGGATCGTGCAGTCAAACGTGGGTTTTGAATTGCTTTTCTCACAATCCTGCGAGCTGTTCTGTCTAATATTATTCTTGGTCTTCCAGATCTTGCTTTAACTTCCACTGTTGATGATGACTGCCATTTCTTAATTACATTCCGAACAGAGAAGATTGACATCTGAAAACGCTTTGCTATCTTCTTATAGCCTTCTCCAGCTTTGTGAGCATCAAATATTTTCAGTTTTCTAGACAACTGCTTAGAAGAACCCATGGTGCTGATTGTTGGGGCAAGGTCAGATGAGTCTGGACATTTAAAACCTTTGAGATTGATATCACCTGGTCTTCCCAGACGATGATTGAGAACAATCCATGACACTGGCAGGTCTCAGCTTTGTAAAGGGGGCAGTGCATGCTATAAATTCTGCAGGGTGCCCAAACTTTTGCAGACACCATTTTTTTTGTTTTCTGTAATTTTGAAAGTGTAAATGATGGAAATAAAATCTAACTTTTTTTTTTACATATTATAAGAATGTCTAATCTGTAATTTGATGCCTTTTGGAGATTTTTCCATCTTTCCTTTGTTTTCGTTATGCACATTAATACAAATTGTTACCTGGGGTGCCCAAACTTTCGATCCCCACTGTAGGGAAGTCTAAGGCTTGGGCTTTCTTGTTCCAAGCGGATAGGATGGCGTGTTGTAGTCTCCTTGAGTGGAAGTGGGCAAATGGGACGGCCTCGAATGAGGCTAGCATTTTCCCCAGCAGCCGCATAGAAAGGCGGATGGAAGGCTGACGCTTTGAACTGACCAACTGGACTAGCTCCCTTAAAGAATCGATCTTTGTTTGGGGCAAAAAGATCTTTCTCTTATCTGTGTCTATGAGTAGACCTAAATACTCCAGCCTTTTCACAGGAACCAAGGCTGACTTGTCCAGGTTGAGAATCCAACCCATAGACTCCAGGTATTTCACGGTTCTCTGTACTGCTAGGTTTAGATCGGGAACTGAGCGATCTACCAACAACAGATCGCCCAAATAGGCTACTATAGATATGCCCTGAGACCTTAGATTGGCCAACAGGGGGGCCAGCACCTTCGTGAACACCCGAGGTGCAGTGGCTAGTCCGAAGGGTAAAGCCATGAACTGAAAATGACGTTGATTTATCGCGAAGCGTAACAGCTTCTGATGGCCGGGAAAGATAGGTATGTGTAGGTTTGATATCTATGGATATGGAAGCGGCCACTGACCGGATTGATTCCATCCGAAAGGATCGGATATTTAGGAACTAGTTTAGGGCCTTGAGATCTCCGTTCGGCTTGGGGACGGTAAAAAGATTTGAATAGAAACCCAAACCTTGCTCTTCTACCGGTAGTTCTATGATCACCCTTTGGGAAAGCAGATGATCCAAGGCCAACGCTAGAGACTTTTTTCCCCGGGTTTTTCGGGACGCTTGAGGCCAGGAAGCGGGGTGGAGGAAACTCTCGCAACTCCAGCCTGTACCCCTCGGAGACCGTGGAGAGGACCCAAATGTCTTGGATCGCTTTTGCCAGGCCCCGGCAAACACCTGAAGGTAGACTCTATAACCCACATAGTAATTACTATGCTTCTCTGTGTCCCGTGATGTACGATAAAGAAAACATTTTTCACTCATGGTTAGCGTTTGTCTGAAGCCATTTATTATCAATCAACTGTGTTTAGTCTTTTAAAATCATAATGGCAACAAAAACTACTCAAATGACCCTGATCAAAGGTTTACATACCCTGGTGATTTTGGCCTGATAACATGCATACAAGTAGACACAAAGGGGTTTGAATGGCTATTAGGCTGGGTTCACACTATACTACACGGCAGTAGTACGACTTTCATCCTACTTTGCTCTGCGGCATTGGTCCTACATCGGTCCGACTTTCATGAACAGGATACTACTTTGATCCGACTTTGTGTCTGACTTGTTCTTTGACCAATCAAAATAATCCCAGAGTGAGATAAATTCCTTTTACTGCTGCTGTAATCACCATGTCGGATGTCAAAAGTCAGATGGTAAGGACAAGGATCCTACTTTGATCCGACTTCAATGATATTCAATGGGCTGAAGTAGGACCAAAGTAGTACAGGGAGCATTTTCAAAGTCGGACCGACTTGTGTCGGACCAGTTAAGAGGGCTCTCATAGGGAAACTGTTTGCTTGTAGTGTGTGTATAAACAAAAAATCAATGAGTTTCTGGACTCCTGACAGACCCTTGCATCTTTCATCCAGTGCTGCCCTGACTTTTCTGGATTCTGAGTCATGGGGAAAGCAAAAGAATTGTCAAAAGAATCTGTCGGAAAAGGAAGTTGAACTGTATAAAACAGGAAAGGGATATAAAAAAAGATATTCAAGGAATTGAGAATGCCAATCAGCAGTGTTCAAACTCTAATCAAGAAGTGGAAAATGAGGGGTTCTGTTGAAACCAAACCACGGTCAGGGAAACCAACTGAGGTTTTATCCTCAACTGCCAAGAAAATTGTTCGGGATGCAAAAAAAAAAAAAAAACACAAATAACTTCAGGTGTAATATAGGACTCTGAAAACATGTGGTGTGGCTGTTTCAAGATGCACAATAAAAAGGAATTTGAAGAAAGATGGGCTGCATGGTCAAGTTGCCAGAAGAAAGCCATTACTACGCAAATGCCACAAAGTATCCCGCTTACAATACACCAAACAGCACAGAGAGACAAGCCTCAAACCTTCTGGCACAAAGTCATTTGGAGTTATGAGACCAAAACTCAGCTTTATGGCCACAACCATAAACTCTACATTTGGAGAGGAGTCGACAAGGCCTATGATAAAAAGGTACACCATTCCTACTGTGAAATACGGAGGTGGAGTGCTGATGTTTTGGGGATGTGTGAGCTACAAAGGCACAGGAAATTTGGTCAAAATTGATGGCAATATGAATGCAGTATGTTATCAAAAATTACTGGAGGAACATTTGCATTCATCAGCCAGATTCACAAAGACATGAGTGAGTTTGGGGGTAGATGAACTTGACTGGCCTGCACAGAGCCCCGACCTCAACCCGATAGAACACCTTTGGGGTGAATTACAGCAGAGACTGCGAGCCAGGCCTTCTCTCCAACATCTGTGCCTAACCTCACAAATGCACTTCTGGTCAAACATTCTCATAGACACACTCCTAAACCTTGTGGACAGCCTTCCCAGAAGAGTTAAAGCTGTTATAGCTGCAAAGGGTGGGCCAACTCAATATTGAACCCTATGGACTAGGACGCCATTAAAGTTAATATGGGTGTAAAGGCAGGGGTCCCAATATATTACAGCCAGGAAAATCATGCTTTAGGCCTCTTGCACACGATACTCCTGTTTGAGCAGTTTTTCAGACGATTTTTTTTATGTATTTGCGCGTATTTTCGTGCGCACGCGCAAACGTATTCTCGCATTCACAATATGTTACTGGACACTTGTGCGCATGAGGCGTAAATTACCGACCAAAAATGCAGATTTTTCTATTTGTTTACATGCCTGTGTGCATAGGCACATTACAATAGGCTGTATTTTAGCTCAGTAAAAAAAAAAAAAATAGGCTGTACTGAGCTTTTTCAAGCTGCAGCTTGCGAGAGGCCATAGGCTCAATTTCCACTGGCGTTTTTACAGCCACTGTTAGCCTTTTTTACAGCTTAAAAACTCCTGTCCATGTTTATTTTGTAAAAAAAGTTTTTTTTTTTTGTGAGCTGGAGCTCAAAAACGCCGCGGTAGCGTTTGAGCGTTTTTTAATGTCTGGCGTTTTTACAGCTCTATTGCTGGAGCCACAGAACGCCCTGGTCCCGCATTTTTTTTACAGCTCAAAAACGCCTATGCCATTTGCAGCTCAAAAATGCCTATGTGGGCATGATGCCATAGAATAACATGGACAGACGTTTTAAGCTGTAAAAAATGCTCAGAAAAGTGGCTGTAAAAACGCCAGTGGAAATGAAGCCTTATAGTTTTTTCTCTCAGTATGAGTTTCCTTTAAGCAGATCAGATTAGTCAAAGACTAAAAATAAGGTACCCGTCAGTGCCTTGGTGTCCAGTGTTATCTTCCCGCAGCCAGCTGTTCTTACTGCTGAAGGTCCCTGGTGCCACCATTTTGGATATGTGAGCCAACTGGAGGAATCACAGTTGGCTTCCCACTGTGCGTGTGTGAGATTTTGTGGCACTGCAGGACCGCTCCTGCAGTCTCCTGGGACATGTGATCCATCCCAGGAGGCTTTGGGTGGAAAGGCATGGGTAGGTGGCATTCCTACGTGTACATCATTCTCGCCCAGCTGAGAACTAGTACCCACTCCCACACATAAAATGTACAAGGTGTTAGGACACCGAGTTGGGTGTTGAACAAGTGGCACTTTTATTTTGAGTGAAGGTCCACTTTAAGTGTATGTACTTTCCCAGTATTCGTATTAAAGTTCAGGAAATCACAGGTAGTTAAAAGATGGTATACAGGTTGTATTTACATATATAAATATTTTTAATGAAGACATACCTAGATTATGGAGGCGTTTTTAACACCTCACATGAGTTCAGCTTTAATAAAGTGTATTGTAATGGTAATTAACCCCGACACTGTGGTAAGTACTAGAGTGAGGCAGTAAAAGGATGTAAAAATTGTCACAACCACAACTGTAGTCCAGCTTACTTATACTGCACCCAGCTGCCACCATACTTTGTGGTAGAAGTGATCTGGCTGGCTTGAAAGTACATAAATACTGGATAATAATGTCAAAGCCATACAATGCAAGATCTTACCTGGATACTGCTTTGGAGTAAGCTCTAACTTATGAGAAAGCTGCATAGCACCAGTCGTATTATCTATTGTATATACCAGCACAGTGCCACTGTGGACAGAGAAAAAAACATGTATACGATTAGTCTGTTAGACAGCAAATAGTTAACACAGGTTCAATTAGTTTTATTAGGTCGGTTTTACGTAAACACACATTTATATTACCTATATAATATATAAACTATATAATAACCATTATCTAAATACCTATTGATGACTGTCAATTAAATTAAAATAGCATTCAAAAGACAGTTAAACCTCATGGAGTAAGTAATACTGTTCCAAGTTAAACATAATCAGTCACAATTGGCTTAAATGGAGGAAGCAGAATATTCAGCCTGTATCATTCCTACAAATTTGAAAACTTGCTCATCAAAGATTTACATTGCTTCCTTAGACTTATTGCCTATTTTGACCGATCTACAGTGTGACGGTATTAATTTTGAATAGCACCCGAAACATTGGCATGCACTGCATTAAAGGATAAGTTCACCCTTTGTAACAAGTTGCACCCACGTGCAACATGTAACAAATCCATTGGTCCCCAGACACCCCCAGCTCCATGTTGTGACATGTGGCAGGGTATCTTCTTTCCTCACTCTCATTCACAATGTGCAAAGAACGTGGCCAGGCACATCATTCGTTCACAGAGTTCTGTGAATTGAAAACTACAAGATCTGGCAGCCTTTGTGTCTGTCGGCTTCTAGTTCTCAATGAACTACAATGGCACTGTTGAGCGCTGTGGTAGTTCATTGATGCATCCTGTTAATGTGTAACTGCTTGGCCATATGATGTACAGCCAAACAGCTTACACACAGTCTGTAAGAGCCCTGCATTGCACTGCTGATCAGGAGTGCAATTCTTTCTAAGCTCCCAAAAAATAAAAAATAAATGCACATTTTCTTACCTGCAAAAAGATGTGCATTTATTTTATTTTATTTTTCAATAAGTCACGATTTTGAAGGTGTGCTGGCAACCAATTCAAAATTAAGTGAGTGAACAAGACCCCATATGATAGCTTTGGGCAGTGACAGGTATGCTTTATGGAGGCATCAGGGGTCTATTAAACCCTTGATATCTCCCCTGCACTTCAAAACATCTGATCAAACAAGGATTGTGTCTAATCAGATGCTTCCCTCACTGTAAAAGCCAGGAAAAGACAGCTCTGAAAATGGAAGTGACTGGAAGCTTCCAGTTTCACTCATCACAGAAGAGATCAGGAAATGGATGTTCCTCCATCTCCTCTGTGGGCAGCCAACCAGTCTGCTTATAGCAGCCTCGGGCTCCCCAGTGGAGAAGGAGAGCCTGGGAATGGTGGAGTGGAGCTGGAAGGTGGATCTGCAGTGCTATAGATGTTGTAGTAGCTATTGGAGGGTGAAGATTTGAGTCTTCATTTGCAGGGAGCTTCTTTCTCAACTTTCTTCTTCTGGTGACAGATTAAAAAAAAAAAAAAAAAAAAAAAAAAAGAAGGACTAAAGCATAAAGCAGAGGATGTCTATGGCTAGCCCCCTGGAGTCAGTCCCTTTGTAAACACTGTAACATAACCACTACCCCTACAGAGTTAGAAAAACATGCCTACTAGAAAATATACAGTTGTGCTCATAAGTTTACATACCCTGGCAGAATTTATGATTTCTTGATCATTTTTAAAGTTGATGTCCGGCCAAAAAAAAATATTAAAAGCCAGCAACTACAAATACTGCAGCTGCTGACTTTTAATATTGGGACACTTACCTGTCCTGGAGTCCAGCGCTGTACGCAGCAGAGGACGAGCGATCACTCTTCACTCTGCTGCCCTCCCCCCCGCCATCCACTGTGAGGGAACCAGGAAGTGATGCAATGCCCGTCTTTTGCCCGTGAATGCTGGGCCGGAAGTGGGTGCAAATACCTGTCTTTAGACAGGTATCTGCACCCCCCTGAAAGGTGTCAAATGTGACACCGGAGGGGGGGAGGGTTCCAATCAGCGCGAGTTCCACTTTAGGGTGGAGCTCCGCTTTAAGAGAATATGATTGACAACACAAACATGTTTTACTCGTGGTTAGTGCTGAAGCCATTTATTATGAATCAACTGTGTTTACACTTTTTAACTCATAACGACAACAGAAACTAGCCAAATGACCCAGATCAAAAGTTTATATACCCCAGTTTTTAATACCGTGTTTTGCTCCCTTCAATATCAATGACAGCTTGAAGTCTTTTGTGGATGAGGCTCTTCATCTTCTCAGATGGTAAAGCTGCCCGTTCCTTTTGGCAAAAAGCCTCCAGTTCCTGTAAATTCTTGGGCTGTCTTGCATGAACTGCACGTTTGAGATCTCCCCAGAGTGGCTCAATGATATTGAGGTCAGGAGACTGAGATGGGCCACTCCAGAACCTTCACTTTATTCTGCTGTAGCCAATGACAGGTCCACTTGGCCTTGTGTTTTGGATCATTGTCATGTTGGAATGTCCAAGTCCCATGTGCAGCTTCCTAGCTGATGAATGCAAATGTTCCCCCAGTAGTTTTTGATAAAATCCTGCATTCATCTTGCCATCAATTTTGACCAAAATTTCCTGTGCCTTTGTAGCTCACACATCCCCCAAAACATCAGCGATCCACCTCTGTGTTTCACAGTAGGAATGGTCTACCTTTCATCATAGGCCTTGTTGACTCCTCTCCAAATGTAGCGTTTATGGTTGTGGTCAAAAAGCTAAATTTTGGTCTCATCACTACAAATGACTTTGTGCAAGAAGGCTTGATGTTTGTCTCTGTGCTGTTTGGTGTATTGTATGTGGGATACTTTGTGGCATTTGTGTAGTAATGGCTTTCTTTTGGTGACTCGACCATGCAGCCCATCTTTCTTCAAGTGCCTCCTTATTGTGCATCTTGAAACAGACACATTACATGTTTTCAGAGAGTCCTGTATTTCACCTGAAGTTATTTGTGGGTTCTTTTTTGCATCCCATACAATTTTCCTGGCAGTTTTTGCTGTAATTTTAGTTGGTCTACCTGACTATGGTTTGCTTTCAACAGAACCCCTAGTTTTCCACTTCTTGATTAGAGTTTGAACATTGCCGATTGGCATTCTCAATTCCTTGGATATCTTTTTATATCCCTTTCCCATTTTATACAGTTCAACTACCTTTTCCTTTGACAATTCTTTTCCCCATGACTCAGAATCCGGAAACATCAGTGCAGCACTGGATGAAAGATGTAAGGGTCTATCAGGAATCCAGAAACTCATTGACCTTTTATACACACACTAATTACAAGCAAACAGATAACAGGTGAGAATGGTTACCTTCAATAGCCATTCAAACCCCTTTGTGTTTTCTTGTGTGCATGTTATCAGGCCAAAAACACCAAGGCATGTAAACTTTTGATCAGGAACATTTTGCTAGTTTCTGTTGACATGATGATCTAAAGAGAGTAAACACAGTTGATTGATAATAAATGGCTTCAGCTAAACACTAACCATGAGTGAAATAAAGTTTTTGCGTTTTCATATTCTCTGAAAAACCTGTAATGTCTTAGAACTTGCTCATAATTAGAGATAGAGAGATAGAGACAGAATTCCATCCTTGTAGAATATAAAAACATACCTAGCACATCCAAATGCCATCAATCTATATTTATTGTTAACTGCCACGCATGTTCCATCTACAACATCTGGTGCCCAAACTCCATGGACTTGCTGTAAAGACAGAAACATTTGTCACAACAGTAACATTACAATATTTGATCCTGTTTTAACAGGAAAACATAAAGCAAACATTTTTGCAATTTTATATTATAAGATCAACTATAAAAAACAAATTAGGAAAAGACATTAGGAGCAAGCCTCAGATTACCTGTCCCTCTGGTGCTGACAGGAATACGACAGAATGTCACAAGACTGCTTTAACAATGGGGCGTTTTTCAGGTGCTTCAACTTTAAAAAAAAAATGCGTCTGTAAAGCGCCCAAAAAGAAGCCTCATCTGCAATCCCAATGTGAAAGCCTGAGTGCTTTCACACAAGGCGCTGCCCTGGCAGAGCGTCAAAAAGTCTTGCAAGCAGCTTCTTTGCAGCTCTTTAGGAGCGGTGAATACACCACTCCTAAAGCGCCCCTTCTCATTGAGCCACTTTAACGCCAAAGCTCCTGAAAAACGCCCCAGTGTGAAAGGGGTCTTAGCGGAGCTTTACCAGTGTTTTTCGGGCGCTGGCAGTGTGAAAGTGCTCTGAAAGCACTCAGGCTTTCACATTGGGATTGCAGATGAGGCTTTTTCAGGCTTCAGGCTTCTTTCAGGCTTCTTACAGTCGCTTTTTTTTTAATGCTAAAGCGCCTGAAAAATGCACCCGTGTGAAAGTGGTCCAAGAACCTGAGAGGAAGTATTCCTGCAGACCGCCTTTGGGTGTGGTACTTGAGAACCCCCCTGATAAAAAGGATTGACGACAACAAGGGTGTAACAACTCCCCATTCCCCGCAAGAAAGATACAATTAGGTCCATATATATTTGGACACGGCACAATTTTCATACTTTTGGCTCTGTATGCCACCAGAATAGAATTAAAATGAAACAATCCAAATTAATTTGACGTGCAGACTTTCAGATTTACTTCAAAGGGTTGAACATAATATCCCCCTGAGAAGTTGAAGAAGGAAGGGGTCAGGTCATTTGACGCCTCAAGTCAACCCAACAATTGAAACCAGAAGTATCACGAGGATCCGGTGTTACCATCTAGGTCTCGGCAGCAAATACTAGGATACTGCTTCCAAGCCCATCTGACCCCATATATTCTGACGGTGACAGGGGGAGATCTGCAGCCATCCAGCCTGTGTTACTGGGGTTTCGCCACTTGATCATCATTGCAAGCCAAAGGCCTTGGCTGGGTTATATAGCCACATGCCTTTTTTACTTGCCATCCGCTAAGCAGGTTTTTTTTTTTTTACAGTGGTTGGGCACTCTTGTTTAAAGTCACTGTAGTGCCATTGAGAAGGGGATTAATTTCCCCAATACGGATTATTAATATGCCATTCTCTGAATGATTGGGACTCTGTAGCACAGCTTCTCTCTCATCTGTACTGTGAAGCGCCGTCCAATCAACTATGCTGCATTTGGCTGAATGGTTTGCACCTTGTGGTGAACCCTCTGTATTTGCTCTTGTGAAGTTTTCTCTTGATTTTAGACCTTGACAATGATACGCCCACCTCCTGGAGAGTGTCCTTTACTTGTCTGGATGTTGTGAATGGGTTTTTCTTTACGATAGAGATGATCCTGCGATCAACCACCACTGTTGTCTTCCATTGATGTCCAGGCCTTTTTATGTTGCTGAGCTCACCAGTGCGCTCTTCTTTTCTCAGAATGTACCAAACTGTTGATTTGGCCACTAATGTTGCTGCTATCTTTGTTTTTGAAGCCTTACAATAGCCTGTTTCAGTTGCATGGACAGCTCATTTGAACGCACGATGTTGGTTCACAGCAATAGATTCCAAATTAAAAATACCACATTTAAGGCCCGTACACATAATACGAAAATCGGATGGAAAAATGTGTATGACAAGCTGTCTGACGATCTTCGGACCATTGGTACAGGGCTTGCAACAGCCGATTTTGCTTTTTCGTAAGACAAAAAGCTGAAAACGTCCGATTTTGGTTTCATTAGTAGGGGTTTCATATGAAAAAAATGGTAAGAGCAAGACTACGCATGCTCAGAAACGAAAGCATACATACAAACCCATTCAACACATTAGGTCACTTCTGATGGTATATTATGTTGTACGGAAATTTTCGCATTGTGAGTAACCTCTTGACTTTCAACATGAGACTAGCATGCCACAAAAAACTGACATTTGCTCGTCCAAAAATCGAAGCGTGTGTATGAGGCTCTAGAAACAACTCCAGGCCTTTTACCTGCTTAATTAATGAAGAAATAACGAAGGAGTAGCCCACACCTGGTCATGAAACAGCTTTTGATGTACCAGTAATTGTCCAATTACTTTTGATCCCTTGAAAAAGGGAAGGTGGCTATTCTGAAGAGATGCAATTCCTAAACCCTTCCACCCATATGGATGTACATACCCTCAAATTAAACCTGAAAGTGTGCACTTTCAGAACATATCCATTATATAACTATAGCTTGAATATGTTTTGGTAAATACCTGGAAAAGGCCAAAAACTGTGCCTGTGTCCAAATATATATGGACTCAACTGTATATGCAAAGTAGTGCTATACTATTCTCAAGGAGAATGGAAACAAAATTCCGTTGTGATGTCAGGAATGTCAAAAGCACAAAAACTGTCAGTAGGAGGAATTCACCATGGGTACTGATTGATAAATTACGCGGGGGATTCTGTTGGTGCAGAGGTCCACAGAGCGAGCCTCAAGTAGGAACAAGATGGTCTGGATTCAAAGTAAAGATGAAGGCTCTACTCTGTGCATTATCAGTTTTCAAATATTTATACATGCACCTAGGAGAAAAGGATAGGGGTAGGCCCAGATGCGCAACAAGAGGCCTAAATCTGGGGGAAACTGGTTAGGAGTGCGGCCAAAAGAAACCTGGGTTACAGAGTGCGCTCTGGGATAAAAGTTTCTGCTTGTATAACAGTGAAACAGAAGGTTACCACATATACCAAGGGTATTTCTATAAAATGGTTTACCTTTTATAAAAAGGTAAAGGAAGAAAAACTGAAGGAAATTAAAAAAAAAAAAAAAAAGGAAACCGAGGGATAACAAATCTCTACAGTGGCAGACGTGCAAGGTAAGGGTAGAAAGAGGCCATATGAAGATGGCAAAGGGCTCCATTTAAAAAAATACTGAATCCCTCTAGAAGTAGGCTGAAAAATTTGATGTAAATCGTAAAAAAAAAAAAAGAGTGGGATAGGAAGGATCTTCTACGATCTATTCAAGATCTTTATAATCTAGACTAATGATCAGGATTAAGATTGAGCCGAGACCAGGAAATAATTTTTGGCCATCAATATCAGATCTTATGGTTCCATATGTTTTAAGTGACCAGGGGTCCATCATTTTTTTCAATGAGCGTGATTTGACATAGAAATGAACTATGTCAGGTTGAGAGGTTCATATCCTCTACCTGAGGTAATAATGGATAACATGTCCAATTCATTCAATTATTTTGAGCTGTGGATTGAGAGTTCATTGGGCAGTGTCTTATCAAATCAAGGGCGAGAAGCTTGGTTGCCTGACTTCAGATAGCCACAAAGAGAGGTGAAGATTACTTTACTTTGGCAAATCCTAATTGCAAAAAGGCATAATTACTGTAGAACCATTTCGGGTTACTGGAGGTGATTGAGAGTACAACACTGCACTCCTGCTAGGGCTGGATGCGTTTAATAGTACAATAAATCTCAGGGAAGATCCCCTATACCCAGAAAAGGTTAAAATTTATATAGGTAAAAGATTAGGGCGGGAAGGATATCAACTATTCCTTGGTAACCAGATATGAGATAGGGAAAATCGTATTGAGAATTGGGCAAATCTCTGAACTTTTTAGTTGTAATCAACCAAAGTGTGGGCGTGAAGAAGCAGAGTATACTACAAGAGATCTGACTTTTTGGGCTGTGAAGAAAAGCCCAAGTATCCAAATAGGGTGGAGATGGAAAGCAGAGATCTAACCAGAGACTTGTTCGTCCAAACAGTTCTGAGACTTGATCCCCCTTTTTTTCATAGGTAGAGGATTAACTTGCCTCAAGAAAGTGAGTTTCAAGGAGTATTTAAGAAGATTGCAAGACTCTAGAGGTCACTCTAGACAGAGAATAGTCAATTGATATGAACTGCATGGGGAAAGACTGCATAGGAATGACTCTGTATTCATAAACAAGAGCCACACCCCCAAGGCTTAAAGCGGATGTGCCATGGGAAAAAAATATTAAAAGCCAGCAGCTACAAATACTGCAGCTGCTGACTTTTAATATTAGGACACTTACCTGTCCTGGAGTCCAGCGCCGATCGCAGCAGAGGACGAGCGATCGCTCGTCTCTCTGCTGCTCTCCCCGCCATCCACACTGAGGGAACCAGGAAGTGAAGCGCTGCAGCTTCACTGCCCGGTTCCCTACGGCGCATGCGCGAGTCGCGCCGCGCCCGCCGATTGGCTCCCGCTGTGTGCTGGGAGCCGAGTGCTCCCAGCACACAACGGGGGGGCGACGGGATGTGACGGAATGCCCGTCTTTTGCCCGTGAATGCCAGGCCGGAAGTGGGTGCAAATACCTGTCTTTAGACAGGTATCTGCACCCCCCTCCCCCTGAAAGGTGTCAAATGTGACACCGGAGGGGGGGAGGGTTCCGATCAGCGGGACTCCACTTTAGGGTGGAGAACCGCTTTAAGTAGCCTGAGCCTATATAGAAGGATTTTCATACTGGCTCCATTAGGAACAGGAACTAATCCCTAATAGAGTATGTGTTTTGGGATTCTGACTGCCATAGCAGCGCAGGAAAACATGAACAATTAGGAGATAGAGGTGCAAATGCTACACCATAACTCTGAGCCCTTGCTGGAAATTCCAAGTCTGGAACGTCGGTACCACAGCGTGAGCTAGGAAGGAAGGCTTTGTAAAAGTCTTGTTCAAGTTTCATTAAACCCTTAAATGCATTTTCCCTTTGGCTCTAAAATAATTTCCATATGTGTGGTTCTCTGAAAGTTTTCTTCTTCTGGATTGCCACCCTCGCTGTGCATGCTCCATTTTCAGTGTTCGGGAAAGCTTTGCTCCTTCCCTTCCCCCAGCTGCCCCACCTGATATTCTTGCACATCATGTGGAGCAGCTCCAAAATTGTTATTGACAGTTGAGCACTCCTCAGCCAGTCACATGACTGGTTGTTGAGAATAAAAGCCAACATATAGCATGCTTCTTCAATGAAAACTACAATATCTTTCCAGCTTTCCCATGTGACACACCTGAAGTTTAATGGGGTGGATCCAGAACTGTGATTGACAGTGGCTTCTCCTCATCAGCCACCACACAACACTCCTGTTATCTTGCAGGAGGCTCCAGAACTGTGTCAGCTGCCCCACGTGACACTCTGAATGTGCACTTCTGTCTATTTTCAGTTTGATGTGAAATACTGAAGCAAGTGGGTCAGCATGACAGCCAAGAATCTAGAATATTAGAAGCAGGTCTGCAATGGAAGATTTAACAGTGATCTCCAGAAGAGAGATATTTCTAAAGTCTTCATAAAATGAATTGGATGGGGCATCACATGTGCTCTCCTATGTGACAGAGATGTCACGTGATATAGTCTCATTTACTATTAGTGTAACTATAGTATTCTGTAAGATTTGAATTTATAAAGCCACCACAAAGAAGGAAAATAACTGTCTTGGGAAACTCATAGCAAACAATCAAATAAAATTTAAACCTATGCTAGAGACTGGGAATTTTACAAGGAGCATTTGAAGCAGATGGGTGCACGGATAGCAATCCAAATTAAAAGAAAATGTTGACAACATTCAAAAAGAATGGGCATTTTTGGTAGCTGGGATCTTACATCAGCAGTGAGATGGCTTGAAACTGGTGTGATAAAGCCAACACGCCCATCGTTGAACACCACGGCAAACCCATCAAGAGTGACACAATATTCCATCTCCCGAATATGTACATCTCCAATATCCAAGAATGAACCTACAGGAAAAGAATAAAACAAAAGACCATCAATTGTGTGTCCATTTTTGGGCTTAGGACTACACCATTTCTAACCTTACATAACTGTTGAAATTTTGGCAGAACTGTTAACTTTAGCTTTCTGAGAATTAAAATGCCACCCTTATTTTATAGGAACGGCATGATGTAATGCCTATAAACAAAGTGCATTGACCAACATCAGTAAGGGTACAGAAAAAACAAAATCTCCTAGCAGAAAGAAATCTAACAGTTGTTTAATCCTAGACAGAAAATGGAGACGCGCTAAAAAAAATGTTAGCTGTGTCTTAGTGACGTCACCGCACGCTGAGGACGAATCCACGTTCTGCTTAGCCGGCTGTATATGTTTTTATGCTGTGTACTGTCTACATGAATGCAAGTGTATCCGTTTATCTTGCTATTAAATATAATACGGTTTTACACTATGAGTTTTTCCTTGCTTTATGGACACTCTGCTATCCCATTGGTGACCATCGAGGACCATAACATCAAGGACGCTCTGGTTTTCTGTGCTGGATTATACCATTCCCCGCATTGTCTGATCCCCATTTGGGATCATAGGCTCTGGTAAGGGTCAGTGTGTGCGTCGGTGGTGGTTATCCTATCTATCGCAACTGTCCGTCAACTAATCACTAGGTTCTGCTCTCTATTTTTGGGTGGTTTCATTACGGATTTACACTATGTTAGTTTATCTTTTTCTTTGAATGTTCCGTACCATGATCAGTAATTACTGAGGACCCCGTTTACATCAGGAAGGACGTTCTGGTATAGCCATTGGATTGCGATACTCCCTGCTTTATCGGATCCCTATAGGGATCGCAGACTCTGGTAAGGGTCAGTATTTTTCTTTGGTGGTGGCCCCTCACTTTATTCATCTATTGTAGCTGTGTGTCATCCCAACACTGTGAAGATTGAATACGTTCACATCACTGGTTTTGGACATTTTTTTCACTTGTCAAAGACTTTTTATGAAAGATTTTCTTTTTTTCATTTGGACATTATCTTTATTTGATCCATCATAATTATTCACAGATATTTAGCACTTGCTTATATATTTATTTTTTCCACATATGTCTCGTCACTAAGACACATCTAACATTTTTTAGCGCGACTCCATTTTCTGTCTTGTATCATTTATGTTGTATAACATTTTTGAGTCGCTGCTTTATTTTATTTATTATTTGGTATGCGCAATTTTTCCCTTTTTTCACACTCAGTTGTTTAATCCTATCAATGGCATTTTTGGAGAGATTTAAATTTATATTGATGGAAAATCTCCCCTACAGGGGCTGGTATACGATTAAAAAAAAATTAAGTGGCTGTAAACCCAATTCATGTAATTTGAGCTTGGCAAATATCTGTAGTGTTTTCTAAGCTCTCTCCAAAGCACCAAGTCACATGGCTTTCTCCTATTCAGTGGCTCAGTTACCAGCCTGATAACTTCTGATAAGTTCTCCAAGACGGGAGCCTGAAGAAGTTTGTGTTGTGGGAGAGCCTTGCAAGTCTTTGCCTACATGGAGCGGGGGGTGCCTTACCTCCAATCAGCTGTCTCCCAGTGTAATCGCGGGTCGCCATTCTGGTCAGAACACCACACAGTGATTATTGCTAGCGGCTACAGCCACTGGCAAAGTGGCAATAACTGCATGAGAATTCTGACTGGCTGGTTGTACCAAAGTTGTTTGATCAACTTGGGTACAATCAGTATGCCCATACATGGTGAAAATCTTGGCCAGTCCTTGCTTAACCGAATGTAATTCAAACACTCTATGGCCAGCTTTAGATTAAAACAAATAGCCAATGTATTTGTTTTCAATCTAAACAGTCTTGCCAATGCACACAATGGATGTGGTTTTGTTTAAGGCCTCATGTACACTGGACGTTATAATAACAGCGTTTTTTTGTGTTAGCATTTTTAAGCGTTTTTTTTTTCAGTGGGATCAAAAACGTTGAATAATGCTGGCGAGTTGCGTTTTGCGCGCTTAATCAAAGTTTTTTTGACGTTGGAGCATTTTTACAGCTGAAAAACTCAATCACTGGTTTTGTTTTTTGTTTGTTTTTTAGAGCCAAAAACAGTTGATGACAGCCTATGTGCGCATGGACACATAGGACAACACGATGGAGAGTTTACTGACAGTAGGAAAAAAAGTCTGAAGCCAAAAACAGCAGCTGTAAAAATGTCCAGAGTGCATGAGGCCTAAAGCCCAAACGAACTTTCGATTTAAATCAGCCAAATACATTCCAGAGGCATAGTTTGTTTTCTGTAGAACGCAGCCATAGCCTGAGCAGAAAAGCCAGTACCTTGCCAACATGCTGCAGAGGAAGACTGCGAAAGCAATGGTCTGACATGCCCCATCATGCCCTCTAATGAGTCAAAGCTCAAGCACTCCATTTAGCAAAGTTAACATTCCCTTTTGATTTTGGACAGCTCAGTTTCTGAGCAGGGAAAAGACCTCTGCAGAAAGACCACCTCTTCCACAGAGTTTAAGTGTCCTCTGCACCATGCTATCAATTTTCTCCACTAAGGCTAGGTTCACATCTAAGAGAGAGTAGGACTGCATGTTAATCGCACACTTTACCACAAAAATGTGCTGCTGTTAGTAGACATGCGAGAGCGCTATTCATTGTTAATGACACCCCCTCACACTGAAGGCTGTAGCACGTTTCCCTGTGCTGGGGTACTATGTGGTTGAAATAAATGGGCTGCTGTGCCCACGCGAATGCGGGCACTAACCGATTTAACCAGAAAGCGCAGTTGAACTTTAAAATAAGAATTCTTATGCCATAAACCAGTGATCTCCAAACTGCGGGTGCCAAATGGGGCTCTCTGCTTGCTTTTATCCAGCCCTTGGAGCACAATTTCATCCACAGATACCAACAATAGGGCACATTTCCTCCTAATGACACCAAAGATGGGGCACAATTCCTCCCATTTACACCAACAATGGGGAGCGATTACTCTCACCGAAACAAATTGGGTATTTTATTCCAACCAAATGTTGGAACTTTTTCGACTCCCACTAGCCACAGTTGGGCCCTCCTAAAGTCTGTAGCGATGTAAACTGGCCCTTTGCTTAGAAAGTTTCAAGACCCCTGCCATAAACCAAAAAAAAAAAATGTGGTCAACAGACACATACATCTGCAATCTCTTATCCAGTTATACAACTGACTTTTTCAAATATAAAACATATTAAGTAAAGCACAAATTCTGCTGGTGATCACAGGATAATCATACAAACATACAAACCCATGGTAACCCCTGGGGGAGCAGCACAGATCCACAGCACAGAAGAGAATCCGTATACAGGACAACTATTAGTTGTGCATGCCATTGTTAAAACAAAGCCATAAAAAGTCCCATTTGCGGTTTGCAAAAAGCCATGTGGGGGACACAGTAAACATGTGAAAAAAGATGCTCTGGTCAGATGAGACCTAAAATGAACTTTTTGACCTAAAAGCAAAACGCTACGTGTGGCAGAAAACTAACACTGTCCCTCCCCCTGAACAGACCATCCCCACTGTGAAACGTGAAACATGGGGATGGCAGCATCATGTCATGGGGATACTTTTCTTCAGCAGGGACAGGGAAGCTGGTCAGAGTTTATGGGAAGATAGTGCCAAATACAGGGTGGTCTTAGACTAAAACCTTTTTAAATCTGCAAAAAACTTGAGACTGGGTTGGAGGTTTACCTTCCAGCAGGACAACGACCCTAAACATACAACCAGAGCTACAATGGAATGGTTTGGTTAAAAGCATAATAATGTGTTAGAATAGCCCAAAGTCCAGACCTAAATCCAATTGAGAACCTGTGGCAAGACTTTGAAGAAAGAAAATTGCTGTTCACTGGCCCTCTCCATCCAATCTGACAGACCTTGAGCTATCTTGCAAAAAACATCACTCTCAAAGCTGGTAGAGACATAAAAAAAAAAAAGACCTGCAGCGAAAATTGGTTTTACAAAGTATTGACTCAGGGGGGCTGAATACAAAATGTACATCACACTTTTCAGAAATTTATATATAAAAAAAAAATATAGAATAATAATAATAATAATAATAATAATAATAATAATAATAATAATAATAAATGAAAACCCTTGATTTTACTTCTACTAACAATTATGTGCCACTTTGTGTTGGTCCATCAGATAAAATCCCAATAAAAATTTTAGTTTTTGGTTGCAACATGACAAAATGTGGAAAATTTCAAAGGGTGTGAATACGCTTTCAAGGCACTGTATATTAAAAGACCGAATAATACTAAATTATGGTCTCCCAAAGAACACCTCATGCATGAAAAAAGCATTTAGAGAACAATAAATATTACATCCTGTACAAAAAAAAAAACAGAACAGAACAATACTGCACACTTACAGACCATACATAGTTTTGTTCTAAAAAGTACCTCTGGACGGTTGAAAGTCAACTGAAAATGGAATTGTAGCAAGGTTGATGGCCTTCCTGCCATTTGTCATGCCTTCCCAGTGAATAAGGTGAAGCAGGCAATCCTCTGTAGCCACCAATAGGTCTTCCATCATCGACTGTATACTACAAAATTTTTTTTAAAATAAAAACACTAAGTCAGTGTGTGACTACACACAAATGAATTCATTTTCATAAGGGTACCAGCAGATGACAGTGAATTGAGAAATAATAAATACCTCGTTATTGGAGCCTGCAAATCCAGAACTTTTTTGGTCTCCAAATTTAATGCTGGTGCACATTGTTCTTCCTTATAGTGTGGTATCGTCTTCACATGAGGGCTTCCTCTACAGAAGAAGACAAAAGACAAATGGAAATAAAAAAAACTCTACATGACAGCAGTATCTTGAAAAATACTGAATACATTTTAAAGTCCTTTCATTAATGATTTCTCAAGTGCACCCATCCTTTAGTTAGCATTGAAATCACATGGAGATCTTACACAGAGAAAACACTACCCCAGGATCTCTTTAGTACTGGCCACATTGTTGATCTTTGCTGAAGGGGAGAACTAACCAATTTGAACCTCCCTCCAACAGGTCAGATGGCCAAGTGCTCAGGACTTTAATGACTGGAACTTGAAACATCTACTCAGGGAAATAAAAGTATTGCACCCAATTGCATTGAAAGTTTCACCAAAAACATATCACACATCAATAAATGGTGTATAACAGGGGTGCCCAACCAGTAATTTCCTGCTCTGGGATGGAATAGAATATTGATATTAAAGGTAAGTTTATTGCTAAAAATCACAGTGTACATATGGTGGGCATATTTGCTCTGCAGTGGTTACTGAGCTGCTTGCAAACTGATCCGCAGGTGCAGAGAAGTGTACCTGTGGATTACCTGCACTGAGCCTTAGACTTCTGTTATTACCTCCTCTAAGGAGTGGCAGATATGAACTGACTTGTGTCAGTTAACAAATGCCTACCTCCAATCTGATCCGCTAAAAAGAGTAGAGTGGGCATTTGTCCGTGTTCGTTCTGTAGAGTAGCTCTAAAGCAGTGGTTCTCAACCTGTCTAGTGCCGTGACCCCTTGATAAAATTTCCCAAGTTGTGGGGACCCCTAAACGGTAAAATTATTTTCCTATCGTGGGTTGTCGACACCCAAGGTAAGACAATTTGCGCCCCTAACCCACGGACAATTAGCGCTCCCTGAGTCCCTTCCACTCGTAAAATATTAAAACCCCTTATAGTACATTTTAGGATGTACCACTCGTTCTCTTTGTTCTCCTTTCTTTCCCTTTTATCTCTCTCCATCCCAATTTCTTGTTTGTTATCACCATCCCTCTCTAGACGTCTTTCTCTTATTCTTTCTCTCTCTTTTCCCATGTTCCTCCCCCTCTTTTCCTCTCCCTTCCATGTATTCTCTATTTTTATTCCTTCTCTTACTCCCTGGTGGGGAGTATGGAATCAGTGGCAGTGCTGCCGGGGATTTGGAATCAGTGGCAGTGCTGGTGGGGAGTTGGGATCAGCCAACTTAGGTGCTCTTGATCATGACCATCTGCTGATCTGAGAACTGTAGTGGGGACTTTTAAAGGCATCTCTAATCACAGGTAGTGTTACTCACTATGTCTCCAACTTTGTGGTTTCTCGTAGCAGTGACACCTATGCTAAAATCAGCAGATAGGGTCTCCTCCAGCCCCTCCCACTTCACATTCCTCACCAGTCAGCTGACCTCTAGTCTCTGCCTCCCAGCAATGCCGTGAACTGAATGGGCGGCTGTGAAGAGGCCGAGTGGGCGGCCGAAGGCTTCAGGAACAGCCCAGGTTTTGGGGACCCCTGGCAAATCCTCATTTGACCCCCAGGTTGAGAACCACTGCTCTAAAGAGTAGAGTGGGCCATGTCTGCGTCCGCTCTGCATGTGGACCTGCCATCCATCCACTCTGCTTATTGTGGACCTCGCTCTTCAAAAGGTTGGGCACCCCTGGTGTGTAACATGCTGTCCATTCCATACTCACTTAGACACTATGAGATAGTTTTTTTGCAGAATACAGAAAACCTGATTAATCCTGCCGTTTCCCATCTCCACCTTCTGTTCAAGTCAGCTAGGGATTTTAGTTCTGTGGTGACAACTCTGCACATGCTCGGTTTTCAGTGCGCTTCTATGCTGAGCATTTCCTCCCCATCACATCTGAGCAACCCATGTGACTATAGTAGCATTGCACCAATACTGGTATCGGTGCTGATACTAAGCATTTGCACAAGTACTTGTACTCGTGCAAATGCTCCAATACTGAAATTGATACCTTCAAGTCCAGGTTCATATATGTGTGGAGTCGTTTTAATGCAATTTGTAAAAAGAGTCTGGTGCAATTTCGGTCTGCAGTCCATGTGCAGGTTTTTAAAGTATATGACACGGGAATTCGCACCTGAACCGGACCGACTCTTTTTACAATTACTCTGTGGCCAGGTCGTAAACCACAAAAAAGAAAAATAAATAAATCTTCCTGCAAGTTAAGAGCATAATGTGCTAGTATGCATTGCATACTAGCACATTATAAAAGGCTTGCGTGAAAACAAAGCCCTCCAGTGGAGCGCCGTCACAGGTCCCCCAGGGCTTCGATCATCACCTGGTCTTCCTTCCGGGTTCACAGGCTGCAGCAGTTCGGCTGGCAGAGCCGTGATGACACCACTGCGTGCAGTAGTCATGGCTGCGGCACAGCTCTCTATGGATGGCATGCCGTCCATTGAGAGCGCATGTGTCAGGGACATCGTCGGTGCTGCTAAAATAAATATCTCCTAAACGGTGTACATTTAGAAGATATTTACTGTACCCATAGGCAAGACTTCCAAGCTTACCTTTAGGTATAAATCGTTAAAAGGATATTAGCTCATTTAATAAGGTGTCACATGACACTAAAAATAGGCATCAGCTGTAACTTGAGAATAAGTATCGGTACTCAGTCTTCAAAAAACTAGTATTGGTGCATCCCTAGACTATCGAGTCACATTTGGTTGTATACACAGTGGTAAATTACAAACTACTCCCTCCTCCATGCCCACTAACCAGCTAAAGACAATGAGGGCAGGATATCATCTCTCACATCCCTCTTATTCAAATGCACAATGCCTGTGACTGGCAACTATGCACCCACACCAATACGATTTTTACAAAATAAAGATCTAAATTCAAATATATATTTGTATGCCAGTTTAAAACTGTTTATTATTTACTTATTTTTACACTGAATTCCAAAGGCTGTTTTTTTTTTAAACATGTGACCAGCAGCAGAGGACTAGAAGCTCCTCCTGCTTATGTTTCCCTGTAGACAGGCTGGGAAAGATCTGGGTCATGTGACAGCTGTATATCGATTAGGAACAAGGTACTTACATTGAGGGAATAAAGTATTTGATCCCCTCCTGATTTTGTACGTTTGCTCACTGACAAAGTGATGGATTTGTCAATTTTAATGGTAGGTTTATTTCAACAGTGAGAGACAGAATAACAAAATTTTCAAAAAAACGCATTTCAAAAAAGTTAGAAATGTATTTGCATTTTAATGAGTGAAATAAGTAATTTTATCCCCCATCAATCAGCAAGATTTATGGCTCTTAGGTGTCTTCTATACAAGTAACAAGCTAAGATTAGGAGCACTCACTTAAAGCGAGTGCTCCTAATCTCAGCTTGTTACCTGTATAAAAGACACCTGTCCACAGAAGCAATCCGATTCCAATCTCTCCACCATGGCCAAGACCAAAGAGCTGTCCAAGGATGTCGGGGACAAGAATGTAGACCTACACAAGGCTGAAATGGACTACAAGACCATCATCAAGCAGCTTGGTGAGAGGGTGAATGGAAGAAACACAAAATAACTCAATCTCCCTCGGGTCTGGGGCTCCCAGGCAAGATCTCACCTCGTGGAGTTTCGACGATCAAGAGAATGGCGAGGAATCAGCCCAGAACTACACAGGAAAATCTGGTCAATGATCTCACGACAGCTGGGACCAGTCACCAAGAAAACAACTGGTAACACACTACGCCATGAAGGACTGAAATCCTGCAGCACCCATAAGGAAAGCATATCTACAGGCCCATCTGAAGTTTGATAATGAACATCTGAATGATTCAGAGGAGAACTGGGGAAAAGTGTTGTGGTCAGGTGAGACCAAAATCAAGCTCTTTGGCATCAACTCAATGTGTTTGGAGGAGGAGGAATGCTGCCTATGACCCCAAGAACACCATGCCCCCCATCAAACAGAGGTGGAAACATTATGCTTTTCTATTGTATGTCTTGTATTAAAAAGAAAAGAAAAAAATGAAGAATCTCCTTCCCTCAGCCAGGGCATTGAAAATGGGTTGTGGATGGGTATTCCAGCATGACAATGAACCAAAACAAGGCCAAAGCAACAAAGGAGGGGCTCAAGAAGCAGCACTGGCCAAGCCAGTCTCCAGACCTTAAACCTATATAAAATATGTGGAGGGAGCTGAAGGTTCAAATTACCAAATATCAGTCTTGAAACCTTAATGACTTGGAGAGGATCTGCAAAGATGAGTGGGACAAAATCCCTCCTGAGATGTGTGAAAACCTGGTAGCCAACTATAAGAAACGTCTGACCATTGGGATTGCCAACAAGGGTTTTGCCACCAAGTATCAAGTCATGTTTTGCAACGGGTCCAATACTTATTTCACTTATTAAAATGCAAATCAATTTATAAAACGCTTTTTTCTGGAGATTTTTGTTGTTATGTCTCTCACTGTTTAATTTTAATACGAGGTACCGTGTTTCCCCGAAAATAAGCCCGGGTCTTATATTAATTTTGTCAACAAAAGACACTGTAGGGCTTATTTTCAGGGTAGGTCTTACCATATAATGTGCTGTCTTCTCTCCCCCTCTCTCTCCCTGTCAGGAATCCCCAGTGTGAAGTTAAAATGCTTGTAAAATCCTATAATCCACTCTATTACAGTATTATATCATGTACAATGTGTGTGTTTCTGTAATACAATTGTGCCAGATACATTTTGTTATAGCGCCGCTCTGCGCTTCTGTGACCTGCCGGAGCTCTCTTCCTCGCAATTATATTACAGAAACACACATTGTACATTATATAATACTGTAATAGAGTGGATTATAGAATTTTACAAGCATTTTTAACTAGGGCTTATTTTCGGGGTAGGGCTTATATTGCAGCCCTCCTGGAAAATAACGCTAGGTCTTATTTTCAGGGTAGGTCTTATTTTTGGGGAAACAGGGAATATTTTTAGACTGATCATTTCTTTATCAGTGGGCAAACGTACAAAATCAGCAGGGGATCAAATACTTTTTTCCCTCACTGTAGATTTTTCTTCTTAAAACTACAGTGCCATCATCCACATACAGAAATAGAAGGGACAATATAAATGAAAAAGTGTGTGTTTAGTATCACTTTCATTTAAGATCCCCAAAACATTCTTTTAAGAGACACAGCGGCGACCTGGGATCCGACTTGAAGTTGCCCCAAGTCGTGTGGTTGAGAAATTTAATGGAAGTGAATGGAGCAGTCTTAATGTACACTACTGAAGTCGCTCTGACTTCAGAAAAGGTTCCTGTATTACTTCAATCCGACTTCTAGGCGACTTGTAAGCAACTTGTACCCATTGATTTCAATGGAAGTCGCCTCAGAAGTCTGATCAGTGTCTTAACTGAAGCAACAATACAGGAAGATAACATACATTTCTCAGGCAAACCCCTCCCTCCCTCCTACAGAGCTGATTGTTGTTTGATTGGCCACTGGAAAGCCTCCTGTCCTGGAGGCGACTTGAAGTTGCCTTGTAAGTTGCCTGATGATTCATACTCAAGTCGTGTCCAAGTTGCCTCCCAAAGTCGTGTTGCCCCTGTGTGAAGCGGCTCTTAATGTGTTTTTTGAACAAAGAGCTTGAGAAGGGTAGAACCTCTGCCAAGTTATTGCTCTGTCTCTACTAGCCTTATGCGATTATCAGGTCAGCATAGATGGGGGAATTTCCCTTGCCGACTGCTGCATTTAGAGAGAACATTTGCGGGTGTCAGCATACCCAAACAGTGACTGTATCTGATTGGACGCAGTCAATTTTTGGCCATTTTTTTCAGGCAGCTCCTTTAAATTTTTCTGTCAAAGTTTGTCAAGGTGGTGCCTAGAAGGTCACTCATAATGCAAATTTTAACCATTTCCACGAAATTTGAGCCGTGTAGGCTTTACACACTCACTGTGCCCTGTACTCTTCTCCTACAGCAACTATACAGTGCAAAGGGTACATGCTGTGTGAGCCCTTTGCATCTTCTCCTGAGATTTGAAAAGCTGATCCTAAGCAGAACATTTTTAAATATCAGAGAACAAGCCAGTTAAAAGGGAAATCCCACTGAACATCACAATGTTTTCAATTCAAAAGTCCCAAAGCTTCCACTCTGAAACGTGTCATGAAAATTGAAATGTAAGAAAATAAAAAAACTACACACTAGAGATCAATTTGTTATGGTTTCTGCACACCCACCAGCTGTTGTGGGGCGTTAAAGTTCATACACAAACTAACAGTACTAATGTTGTGCGTGATATTTTTCCCGATAAGCGTTTTTTTTTTTTTTAACCACTTCAGCCCCGGAAGACTTGGCTGCCCAATGACCGGGCCATTTTTTTGCGATTCGGCACTGCGTCGTTTTAAATGACAATTGCAGGGTCGTGCGACGCTGTACCCAAACAAAATTGACCTCCTTCCCCCCCTTAAATAGAACTTTCTTTTAGTGGTATTTGATCATCTCTGCGATTTTTATGTTTTTGCGCTATAAAAAAAAAAAAAACACACACACACACACACACACACACCACACAATATTTTGTACTTTTTGCTATAATAACTATCCTAAAATGTATTTATTTTTTTAAAGCCATGTTTTTCTCAGTTTAGGCCAATATGTATTATTCTACATATTTTTGGTAATAAAAATCGCAATAAGCGTATATTGATTGGTTTGCGCAAAAGATTTAGAGCATTTTTTTTTTATCTATTTTTTTTTTTACTAGTAATGGCGGCGATCTGCAATTTTTAAATCGGGACGGTAACATTATGGCAGACACATTTTTGGGACCATTGGCACTTATACAGTAATCAGTGCTATAAAAAAGCACCGATTACTGTAAAAATTTCACTGGCAGGGAAGGGGTTAACACTAGGGGTCACCTGTTTTCCCAAATGTGTTTCTAACTGTAGGGGGAGGGGACTGCTCGAGGAAATGACAGATTGTGGTTCCTAGCCATTAGGAACTCACGATCTGTCTTTCCTCACTTAACAGAAAAGGTCCCTGTCCTGCCTCTAGTGCCCGCGATCGCTCGTGGCCGGCGGTCATCGACCCCCCCCCCCCCCCAATGCAGCAGACGTGCACTATCCTGATTAAAGGGACCGACGTACAGCTACGACGGTTCGCGGGATCATGCAGACCTGCTGCCGTATAACGGCTGGTCGGCAAGTGGCTAACTAGAGTTTAACCCTTTCCCTACCGAAAGGAAACCCTCCCTCCGGGTGGACATCATATGACGTCCTTGCCTTCCTGGGCGGCTAGGGGGCGTGCGCGCCCCGCCGCATTGCTCGGGACCCGGTGAACGTGCCTGGCGGCCGCGATGTCCGCCGGGAAACCGCGATTGCCCGCAATCACGGCAGGACCATAGATCTGTGTGTGTAAACACACAGATCCATGTCCTGTCAGCGGTGAGGAGACAGATGTGTGTTCCCAGTACAGAGGAACACACATCGGTCTCCTCCACTTGCGAGTCCCCTCCCCCTACAGTTAGAACACACTTTAGGGAACATATAAACCCCTTCAGTGCCCCCTAGTGTTAACCCCTTCCCTGCCAGTCACATTTACACAGTAATCAGTGCAGTTTTATAGCACTAATCGCTGTATAAATGTGAATGATCCAAAAAAATTGTCAAAAGTATCCGATATGTCCGCCGCAATGTCACAATAAAAAAAAAATAATAATCATAAAAAAAAAAAAAAGTCACAGATCGCCGCCATTACTAGTTAAAAAAAATTACATAATTCTATTCCCCATTTTGTAGATGCTAGAACTTTTGCGCAAACCGATCGAATACGCCTATTGTGATTTTTTTCTTACCAAAAAATGAAGAATTACGTATCGGCTTAAACTGAGGAAAACTTTTTTTTTTTTTTTTAATTATGATTTTTATCAAATCAAAAAGTAAAAAAGATTTTTTTTTTCCAAAATTGTCGCTCTTCTTTTGTTTACAGCGCAAAAAATAAAAACCGCAGAGGTGATCAACTACCACCAAAGGAAAGCTGTATTTGTGGGGGGAAAAAAAAGCGTCAATTTTGTTTGGGAGCCACGTCGAGCGACCGCGCAATTGTCATTCAAAGTGCGACAGCGCTAAAAACTAAAAATTGGTCTGGGCAGGAAGGGGGTGAAAATGCCCTGTATTGAAGTGGTTAAAATAAAGAGGAGAAAAGCCCTTGCAGACAAAATTGTGTCAGAGGAAGCCTTATTCAGATGGGCGCAGACACCTGTAGTCCCAGAATGAGCACCTTCTTTATGCAGCTTCAGCCCCTGGTACTGCATGCAGGCAGCCCTGAAGGAACGTATAGACATAAATGAACACAGCTGCTTTGGCAGCCAAATGGATGCACGGCTCCGAACAAAGAATGTCTGCATTTAGGCTGCTCACCCGCAAGGCTGTCAAAGTGGGATGAGCAGATGTTTCACATGTCTATGAATCCCTATAGACCTGAATGGGCTGCCTGCACACAGCAACTGCCAGCTGAAACTGCATAAACAAGGTGCTTGTTCAAAGGCTACGGGTGTCACTCATCTGAATGAGGCCTTCAAACACGCATTTTGCAGTTTTTAACTTTAAAATTATTAAGAGGAGATTAGACAGGAAAAAAAAATTCATTTTTAGTGCATGTTTGGCAGGATTGTGTATACAATCCAGTCTCCTAAAAAAGAAAAACAAACTTGAAGCATGAAAAAAAAAAGTGCCAAAAACAAATGAAGTTCCACTACAAATACACACTGAAAAGTGCATCATCATGCAGCAGCAAAACCTACATGAAATAGGGTTGAACCAATACTGGATATTTATCGGCGAGTGTTGATACTTTCAGTCAAGTACTCGCCCATACAAAATGAATGGGCTCAAATCTCACTGCAAAGAATCGCATGAAATTTAAAACAGGAATGTAGTGCGATTCTTGTTCGAATTGCATGTGCTTTCCCCACCACTTGCTCCTGTGTGAACCTAAGCTTGTCATAGTATGTTCACAGGAGCAGTACCGGAATTGCACTACATTCTTGTTCGAATTGCATGTGATCCTTTGCAGTGTAATTTGAGCCCATACGATTTGTATGGGCTCAAATCGCACTGCAAAATGTATCCATTTTTGGCATTGGAGCATTTTCACGAGTAATCATGAAAATACTTGTTATAGATACCGATAGTGGTATCAGTGCAACCCTACTTTGAAATAAAATATATCGGAATACATATCCTACTGTATTTTGAGACTATTGTGTCACAGTATATACAAAATTATTTGTCTTGACAGCATACTATTATACATTGTTAGAAATGTGATCCTTGGATTAGGATTTATGGGACATTTTTGAGTCATTAAAGGGGGCTTTAAAGGATTATATACCTGTATATCTTTGCAAGATGTGCAACGACTTATGAGGGGGGAGAGAGACGACAACCTCAGCCTATGTTGTTGTAGACTCATTACTCTGTAAATGCCAGTGTTTCTGGCAAATATCTGGTATTGTATTGCAAAATTTTGGATGCAGCCGTTTTCTTCTTTCTTTTCATCGTTTTTTGGCCTTTCACAGGCTCTTCTAAATCACTTTTTTTAACCACGTTTTAGAAACCAATTTTAAGAACTACTGCTTCAAAATCCAGTAATCCTGTGCTACCCATCAAAAACTCGACATTGTTTATTTACAAGGTCCCCCAGATGGTTTTAAAGTGGTTGTAAACCCTTACAGACCACTTTTACCTACAGGTAGGCCTAGATTAAAGCGGAGGTTCGGACAATTTTTTTTTTTTTTTAAAAGCCAGCAGCTACAAATACTGCAGCTGCTGACTTTTAAAAAATGGACACTTACCTGTCCAGCGCGCCCGCGATGTCAGCAGCCGAGGCTGAGCAATCGCTTGGTCCTCGGCTGCTTCCGCCGAAATCCTCAGTGAGGGACTCAGGAAGTGAAGCCTTGCGGCTTCACTGCCCGATTCCCTACTGCGCGAGGATCGCGACGCGCCGTCACTGGTCCCCGCTCTCTCCTGGGAACAGTGTTTCCCAGAAGACAGCGGGGGGGATGACGTGCCAGGCTGGATTCCCCATGGGGCTCCGAACCCAGAAGTGGTGCAAATACCTGTCTCAGACAGGTATCTGCACCCCCCTCCCCCTGAAAGGTGTCAAATGTGACACCGGAGGGGGGGAGGGATCCAAAAAGCGGAGGTTCACTTTTTCTGTGAACCTCCGCTTTAAGGCTTTCCTGTAGGTACAAGAAACATCTCCTAAACCTAAACGGTTTAGGAGATATTTGCAAAAGACTGTCACGGTCTACGGGGCATGTGCCGTAGACAATGGCCGCGCAGGCACACTGAGCGTTCGTGACATTAGTGGAGGCTCCCGCGTGCATCCGGGAGAGAGGGCGACGACAGAGGAGGGGAACGAGGGGCTTCGATCTCAGGTAAGTAATTCATAATGAGCTAGTATGCAATGCATACTAGCTCATTATGCCTTTGTCTTTCAGGGTGTACCCCCCCCCCCAAAGCTTTACTTCCTCTTTAATAACAGGAAAGCAACTATGGCTGCAATACTTACCTCCTCTACAGTACTGCCCCTGAAGTAGTTCCTTTCCACCACTAGGTGTCCTTAGTTGCATGGGTTGAATAACACCCAGCATCCTGGAAGACTGTGGACATCCTGTGAGTGCAATGCATCATGGACCCACAGGGGATTGTTTACTAAAGCTGGAGTGTGCAAAGTCAGGTGATCCGTCAGATTAGGCGACTCATCAGAATTGGTAACAGAAGTGATGTTCCGTCGCCGCCATCTTGCTACACCCCGCACTCCTCCACACTAATGATACGCCGAGAAGGGGGCGAGCGGACATCTTGTTACACCCACCAGAGTTTTGCATTATACAGTTATTTTTAGCTTATATAGTGAAATACAGTATTTGGAAATCAGAGTGTTTACATGTTGAATTATAAAATCAGAGGTGTTCTTTCACATTAGAAAACCTGTGAAATGAGCAGGTTTGCTGCACTCGGCACACAATTTGTACATTGCCGCTGGCCACGCTGGCGGCCGCGGCAGAGCTTCACCTGCGGCTGCGCCCCCCTTCCTATACGAAATGGTATTGCCCAGGGCACCCGTCCACCCCCGCCTTGTACCGGCGGCCCTGTGTGACCTCCGCCAAACCCCTAAGACTCACTCACCGAACCCCTGGGGTTCGATCGAACCCAGGTTAAGAACCACTGATCTAAACAGTCTGATGGATTTCCAAATACTGTATTTCACTATATAAGCTCCGTTTACTGTTAAAAATAAGTGTGAAATGCATAACTCTGGTGGGTGTAACAATATATCCGCTTGAATAAAGAATGATGAGCGCAAACTGAAAATCTAAAAGTGAATATAAAGACAGTCCATAGGGGACTGATAACAATCAATAAAGATATGCAGTGAATTCAAAATTAGTGAAATAACCCAAAACTGATAATAAATCCAAAAATAAAAGTCCAAATATATAAATCAAAGTTTGGATAAATCAATCTAGTGTGCCAGTGATAAACAAAACTTCTGCACTTCGGGCATCAATGTGGACAATCTTGATAACTCTTTGCTTAGCCTGGGCTCACAGAGCGCTTACCTCCAGACACTAGGTCATGCGTGTCAACGAAATCCTTCCAAAACTGGAACAGAATCCAAACAGTGGGTAACTTGTGTTGCACGGAATCTTCCCAGTGCTGAGATAGAGTCGAGGGGCGTTCTCTGTATCCAATACCAGTATAGGTCCAGGCGCAGCGAAATCGACTCCACAGGATAGCCACAAGGTGTATCAGGAGCAAATGTAGAAATAAAAAGCTCTCATGGTGAAGTATGCAAGCACTTTAAAATTTAATAAAGGTAAAAATGTGCTTACATTGAAAAAACGAATAAAACGCCAAACAGCGGCACTTCCGGTGGACGGTCAGGGTGTCGCTTCACTTCCGGTCACGTCTAACCTTATGCATTACGTCACGACACGTGACTTCACGTGTCGTGACGTAATGCATAAGTGGAGGTTCATCTCAGCACTGGGAAGATTCCGTGCAACACAAGTTACCCACTGTTTGGATTCTGTTCCAGTTTTGGAAGGATTTCGTTGACACGCATGACCTAGTATCTGGAGGTAAGCGCTCTCTGAGCCCAGGCTAAGCAAAGAGTTATCAAGATTGTCCACATTGATGCCCGAAGTGCAGAAGTTTTGTTTATCACTGGCACACTAGATTGATTTATCCAAACTTTGATTTATATATTTGGACTTTTATTTTTGGATTTATTATCAGTTTTGGGTTATTTCACTAATTTTGAATTCACTGCATATCTTTATTGATTGTTATCAGTCCCCTATGGACTGTCTTTATATTCACTTTTAGATTTTCAGTTTGCGCTCATCATTCTTTATTCAGACCTTTATTTGTTGTTAGCACATTTTAGATTTGAGCAGCATTTTGTTTTTCACTGGTCACTTTTAATTTTCACTGTTGGCTAGCGCTTTAGTCACCCACTTGTTTATTCCAATATATCCGCTTGCCCCCTTCTCGGTGTATCGTTAGTGTGGAGTGTAGCAAGATGGCGGAAAGTCACTTCCGTTACCAATTCTGATGGGTCACCATATCTGACGGAAGACCAGTTCACTTCTGCATAGAAACAAATCAGCTTCCAAGTTGGATTGCCAAAACCTAATTGAAAAAGCTGAGGTTTTTACTGTAAAAAAAAAAAAAAAAAGCTGAGGTTAGAAGCCGATTGGTGAGCCTGATTTTGCACTCTCCAGCTTTAGTAAATAAACCACACAGTGTCCAGTATTCACAAATAATGATGCCATGAGCAGTGCACATGTCATCACATCAGAACTACTATCTCCACCATCCACCGCTGGAGAATTTTCGAAGTGGAAGAGGACCCTGCGTTTCACATGACTAGCCTGAAGACTATAAAAAAAGCTAAAGTCTGAAAAAGGTTAATTTCAGCTCTGGTAAATCGCTCTCCTTAGCAATTTTGTTGCTAGCAAAAAATCAATTACAGTCAGTGAAAGGTCTTTGTTGCTGACATTCTAAGCGATTTGGAGCTCAGCTTTTGCAGCATTTGGAGTTAGCAACAGAATTGCCATTTCCAGTAGTTCCTTATGTTATGCAAAGCAGCTGCTGCTGATCATGGTACTCCTACAGTGATTTGTAGGTGCATAGATAAGCAATGGAAACGGCTACAGCAGCTAGCTTCAAATCACCGGGGAAATGCAGAGAAATTTGTAGCTGCTACAACAATTATGGCTTGGTCCTAGACACCCATCATTAAACAGAAACGGTCATGTTAACATGGTGGCTATAATTATATATATATATATATATATATATATATATATATATATATATATATATATATATATATATATATATATATATATATTATAAAACAATTTAAGCCTAAATACACACTAAATATTTTTGCATAATGCCCATTGTGATCGACTTATTTGCTGGCCCTCAAGGTGGATCATCAAGTTTTTACAGTCGGTATTGATTTTAAGTGAACATTCATAACCCTTGACTCTAAACCATGTGTGCAAAGGTCTGCTAGTAAGATCACAAGGAAAAAAGGTCTGTAGTACTTTATGCAAACATCTCGTGTCTCACCATTTTACACGGCATCCACCAAACACTATGGGACATTTATAATTACTGATGTTGCGCCATTCCAATGTGTGAAAATCACTCCCAGTTCCTATTCTTTGTGGCTGAATGTTTCACAAAACTTCCCGTTTTTGAATGTCTTGTATCTAATCTGTAATTGTCTACCTGTTTTCACACATTTGTTATGTACTAGACAGCTGCAGAGGCAACCATGATCTGTTGTAGATTTAAAGTGGAGGTTCACCCAAAATATACATTTTTAACATTAGATTTAGGCTAATTAAGGGGAGCAGAAACGGGTATTTTTTTTAAAATCAATGCCGTACTTACCGTTGTAGAAATAGATGTTCTCCCGTCGCTTCCGGGTATGGGCTGCGGGACTGGGCGTTCCTATTTGATTGACAGCCTTCCGACCGTCGCATACAGCGCGTCACGAGTTTCCGAAAGTAGCCGAACGTCAGTGCGCAGGCGCCGCATAGAGCCGCACCGACGTTCGGCTTCTTTCGGCAACTGGTGACGCGCTGTATGCGACGGTCAGAAGGCTGTCAATCAAATGGGAACGCCCAGTCCCGAAAGATCATACCCGGAAGCGGCGGGAGAACATCTCTCTACAACGGTAAGTACGGCATTGATTTTAAAAAAAATACCCGTTTCTGCTCCCCTTAATTAGCCTAAATCTAATGTTAAAAAAAAAAAAAATTTGGGTGAACTCCCGCTTTAAAGAAACAACGTGGGTCCTTTTCAAACCTGCAAATGAAAATTCATTTATGAGAGATGTTATTTCGGTAAATTGACACAAGTTGGAAAATCTGCCATACCTTTGTTTAACCCTTTGGCGCAGATGTCTCCTGGTCCTTTAAATTGTTTACAGATGCTGGGAGGCGAGGCGGGGTCTATGATTATGTGACCACCACGATTGGCTGTCACAGCACCTGAGCGCAAGCAGCTTTCAGTTCGCTGCCGGTAACTGTGCTGGGAGAGCGTAGGGTGCGCGCTCTTGGCACAGCTGGTTTTGCAAATATGCGGCGGCTCAACGCCAAGGCCCATGTGCTGAGAGACCGCATATTTAAGTGCCATCTGCGCCAACAGGTTTAGGCTAGGTTTACACTGATGCAGTGCAATTTCTATGCGTTTTCAAGGAGCAGTTGCGATGTGATTCTGCTGTGGTTCCTGTTTTGCCCAAAATCTCTCGAAAGGACCGATACAGCACAGAGTACTAAAAAATTCACCTGAGCACCTACGCTATTTGAATGCGGTTTCCATTCAAGTCTAAAAACACAGGACACGTTTGGAGCGCATAAGTGTGAATGACCTCCATAGAAAGCCATGCTATCTCACTTGACATGCGATTCGGTGTATTCCGAAAACCCATCAGTGTAAATCAGGGGTGCGATCTTGCACTCTGCAGCGGGTGTCAGTGCAATCTTAACGACACCTCCAAATGCAGGCCGGCAACAGATCAAACGGAATTGCATGGTACAAAAAGACCACGTGATCCAGTTGCAGTGCCGTTCAAAAATTGCTATTCAAAATGAATGGGCTCAAATCACACTGCACTAAATCACATGTGAATTGCACAGGAATGCAAACCGGTTCATAGTGTGAACCAAGTGTAATATCAGAAATCGAATACAAAGTAATACAACATTATGATAAATTGGTCAAATTTCTACAGCAAAATCAGAAAAACTGATGCAATGGCTGTGATTTTACTGATAAATGCCCCCCTTTGTAATTCATACTACTAAAACACGGCAAATCTTTTGGTTTATGCCAGCCTCACACCGTTTCACTGCAGTATAGGTACAGATTTATGTGCGTTTTACACAGTTTTAGCCATTGGTATTGCAAGTTATGTGAGCTGGCGCCATCTGGTGGTGGCCGTTGGTATTACAAGTTAAACAATTCTAATGTCATTTTTCAATATTTTCACTGCCATCTTCTTCCCTCTAATTAGAACCCCCAAACATTATATATATTTTTTATCCTAACACCCTAGAGAAAAAAATGGCGATTGTTGCAATACTTTCTGTCACGCCGTATTTGCGCAGCGGTCTTACAAGCGCACTTTTTTTGGAAAAAATTACACTTTTTTTAATTAAAAAATAAGACAACAGTAAAGTTATCCCCATTTTTTTTAATATTATGAAAGATAATGTTACGCCGAGTAAATTGATACCCAACATGTCACGCTTCAAAATTGCGTCCGCTCGTGGAATGCCGACAAACTTTTACCCTTTAAAATCTTCATAGGCGACGTTTAAAAAAAATCTACAGGTTGCATGTTTTGAGTTACAGAGGTGGTCTAGAGCTAGAATTATTGCTCTCGCTCTACCAATCGCGGTGATACCTCACATGTGTGGTTTAAACACCATTTACATATGCGGGCGCTGCTCACATATGTGTTCGCTTCTGCGCGCAAGCTCGTCAGGACGGGGTGCGTTTTCTGGCTCATAACTTTTTTAGCTGGCTCCTAGATTCCAAGCAAATTTGTCAAACCCTGGCATAGCATACTAGCTCATTATGTATTACTTAACCAAGATCGAAGCCCCTGCAGCGGTGCTTGTTCCTCATCTCCGCCATGTTTCCCCGAGTGTCTTCCTCATATCGCGGCTCCGGCGCTGTGACTGGCTAGAGACGCGATGACGTCACTCCCGCGTGGGTGCTGCCACTAATAGTATGATCGCCGTTAGTAACGACACGCTCAGTGCGCCTGCGTGCCGTTGTCTATGGCACATGCGCCGTAGACATTGGTGCATGCCTTTTGAAAATATCTCCTAAACCATGTAGGTTTACGAGATATTTCTTGCACCTACAAGAACGGTCCGAGTGCTACTAGAACTGCTAACCACTTAGCCACTGATTAACTCATCTGTCACTCTGCCTCTTCTTCTACCAGCATGCTCCTTGTTAGCACTGTTGCACAACTGACTGGCTCTTTGTGCTGCTTTTCCCTCCCCCAGTCAGAATTGTTTTACATGCACTGTCAGTGACTGATACCAGGCTAAAATTAGGTACTGACCCTGCTTGTATTAAAAAAAAAAAAAAAAAAAAAAAGTTACAATTAAGTACAAAACGTGCATTAATTTAGGTGGGTTTAGATTTGCTTGGAGTTCAGAGTTAATATATGTCCCTGTAAAATGCCTGCACATTGAAACCATCATTTGAGACATCCACAGAAAACAGAAAAGTCCAGAAAGCCAACGAATGATACCGTAAATATACTAAATTGCTTATTTGAACCGTTTTACTGTGGTTTATTTTATGAGCCAATCCACGATCAGAATTATCCTGCAAACCATCACTGGGCAACCTGCCACGACATTTCAGTTTCGGGTTTCCTTGCATTCTAAATTTATTAGACTCAAAACTGAAAGTTTCATTCCATTCGATATTAAATTCAAAACGTGACTTGTAGGCAGGAATCTAAAGCATTCATTGCTGGCTTTTACTGCTGCTATTTGCTGTGTCCAGTAAAAAAAATTCTATCCACGAAAACTTTTTCCGCGTTCTCCCTTTCTTGTAAACAGACACATGTGACAAAGTAGTTCCCACGTTGTCTTTTTTCCAGTTTGAATTGCTGTGACCTTTAAAACAACAAATAATGCGTTGCCAGCAGAGGCGAGGAGGAATGCTCACCCGGCACTGCCACATCAGCAACAGCTGTGCTCACTTCCACTTATCTCAACTGCACCAACAGCAGCTCGCACGTCTAGCACAACCCAACATTCTCTACACTACCAAGAGGACCAACTTTCAATAGAACAAAACTGCTGCAAAATGTAGAAAAAAAGATTTTAGTATGTATAATCTGGAGAGCAACTGCCTATTAACCAGAGAATATTTGTGATTATGTTTTGTGTGTTTTATTTTATCTAAACCCAAGAATTAATTTTTAACATATTGCAGCTTACCAGTCTTTACATTTGGTGGCTGCGTTTGTTTTTATTTTTCAGTCTAAGAACACTTTCAAGAAAGTACAAAGAAAAAATACCAATTTTGCCCCACCTCGATTGGACGAGGTGGGGCAGTGATTTCATGATCTTTTCCAATTAGGGAGCACGTTGCACTTTGATAAAAAGAGCTGGCACCGATTTACTGATCATTTAACACCTTTATTTATTTATATTGGGCTAGAATCCAGTTATGACAAAACTGCAACACATCTGGCCTGTGTGGCCTTAGAGTGACATCAAACAATAGCTTTATTTGCCAAAAATATTTAATACACATCCACTATTTAAAAGTGATTAAAGTCGTTCTAAGACCTTAAAAGGAGTTGTAAAGAAAAATGTTTTTTTCACCATAATGCAATCTATGCATTAAGGTGAAAAAACATCTGATGCTGCCGCCCCCCCCCCCCCCGAGCCCCCCTTATACTTACCTGACCCCTCGAAAGTCCCGCACACGGTCCCGAGATCCTCTTCGCAGCTCAGCCTGACCACTGATTGGCTAGAGCGGATGGATTGAGAGCAGCGCAGTCATTGGCTGGCGTTGGTGTCAATCACATCCAGTGACGCGGCGCGCCGAGGGGCGGGGGCCGAGTGATACAGTGAGCGGCTATGTCCGCTCGCTGTATCACGGGAGCACGCCCGCAATTACTCACCACAATGCAAGCTCTTCCATGACTGTGGTGAGTAATTGCGGGGAGGACCAGATACAGCCGCCGAGGGACCCCAGAAGACGTGGATCGGGGCCACTCTGCGCAAAAAGAACTGCACAGTGGAGGCAAGTATGACATGTTTGTTATTTTAAAGGAAAAAAATGTTTTCCTTTACTAACCCTTTAAAGCGTTAGTTAACCAAAAAAAAATTGGATCCTGCTCCTTTAAAGCATGTTATACAGCACAATGCTTGTGCTATAAAATTTGGCCTTCTGTTAACACATAAGAACACCTATCATGGCTGCTGAGCCCTGACACTGCGGTCAGTTTACGTGCCTCCGTCATCTGCAGCTCTTCTGTGCTCCTGTATCCTCCTCCCCTCCCTGCCTGTCAGCTCTGTGTCCGTGCTCATCCCCCCGGCTGCTGTTTAAATTACACTTAATTTTTTACAGTATCCTCTGTTTAACTACGGTATGTACGGTGCCCATTTGTCTCTTTGCAAAAATAAGCTGCTATATACCCAATTTGCAAGCGCTGATCGGCGCTCACGTGACCTGCCTCTCGCCTCCTCCCCTCCTGACCAACGTCAGTGGGGGGTCCTTAGCCCCACCCACTGCAGTTGTCAGGCCGAGAGAGGAGAAAGGCAGCGGGTCACAGGAGCACCGATCTGCGCATGCAAATCAGGTATATAGCAGCTTATTTTTACAAAGCAGACACAAGAGCACTTTACAGAATTAAACAGAGGATACTGTAAAGAGTATATAGTGGCCCAACAACAACGTTTTTTGTTTTTTTTTACCTTCATGCATTCTCTGCATTAGGCTCCATTCACACTTGCACAACTTCATTCCCTCTGTTCTCAGCTGCATAAGAGCTGGGGGGAGGAGAAGCAGCAACACACTGAACTTCCAATTGAATGGCTGTACAGCGGGGGCACATCAGGACATGTCTGATCATTGGAGGAGAGCAGGCCGAGTTCTCAGCATAGCTAGAGAACTTACCATGGTGTGTTCTCCTGCTTAGTGTTGTACGTTTTTAATAGGAAAGCAGAAGAACTAGCAGGAACACCAGGAATTTAGCACAAAGCAATACAAAAAACAGGATAGTTTCTCATACAAATACATGGTATGGCAGGCACATGAAACGCACTTGAAAAAATGCACTTGAATGCATCAAAAACATGCAGAAATGTTTCCAGAACGCATCCGGACTTTGTTACTATGGTATCAACTGGCCCTCAGTCCTGCCCAATATACCATTGTGAACTAGAAAACACCTCCCCTCCAATGTCATCGGCTTGAATGGGGAGATATTCTGTAGTCCAAAAACATTGTCCCAGGGTGAAAATGCTGCTCCTCCATACATGCATATCAGTGAGTTAGTGTTGTCACCCTAGGACAGGACGTGCTTTCCTGGCAGAATTACCACAGAGAATATAGGAAAAAGCCTGAAACCTTGTTCAGTCAATACTTCTAAAAAAAATGTAAGTTGTAGCATACAAAAGGTTTGCCTTTGGGTTTAGTTGCACTTTAACTGCTACTAATGCAAGGAATAACACACACACACACACACACACACACAATCTAGTGAACGCTAAAAGGAAAAAAAAACATTGGAAAGAATAAGACCTAAAGCTCACACGGTCATAATGACCAGTTTACTGGAACGCCTTACCTCAAGGTTTAATGTAACATAATAAGGATTTAGGATATCCATATTTAAATGGCACAAGGTGACAGTGCCAATCATGTACAAGGACACAGCTTATCTTCTTAAAACATAAAACCATTATCATGAAATATGCACTTTAATGCCTAGAATTTGGTCGTATAGGAAAGTGGGGGGGGGGGGGGGGTACAAAGGGTAATTTCTAGAACACAAACCATTGTTAACAAAAAGCAATACTCTAGAAACCATACGCCAAATCACACCATATACACTATATATTTATTCACGTATGACAATTGTGGCAGAACCAGACAGCGATTTTAGGTGCCATTCAAATGTGCATTCTGCGATTTGTCATTCACACCTTGGCACTTTGAAAAATCGTTGGCAGTATCGTGGCAAATGTGCCCGCAATTCAAACCGGTTGAGGTGAAAATGCAGCCTAAAAACAGGGTGATGTGCTGCAATCGATGCCTCGGCACTGCCGTCATTCCACCACACAATGTACCCTCAATGTCTATTAGAATCTGCAGCAAATCAGAGAGCCCACATTATTTCCTTGCTGGATGGCGTCCATCATCAACAATCTGTTTCCTCCCCAGCTTGATCATTTCTGCCATTCTCCTTTCATTTATTGGATTTCAGTCCCTTCAATCATGGAAGCTCAGATTCACATGCGATTCATATGCATGCAAATGCAATCTGCTCGCAACACCCACTCCCCCAGGCTGACACCCACCACCAAGGCATTGTCATATTTCCAGAAATTCACAAGGGCCAGCCCACTGCTTGCATCACAGGAAAGGGTTCTTGGGAGGAGTACTGAAGCAGGATGCTGTGACATTTTATGGAGGCCATGTACACCACCCCGATGATCCCTCCCACCAGCTATGATGTGCTTGTACTGCATAGAGACACACAGAGACCTAGACAAGGTATGCAATGGAAAAAAAAAATGATTTATTATTATCAGCATGTTGATAAGAGAAAAATTGTTTGCAGAATAAAAAAACTATTTCAAAGCAACCTGAAGCTTTTTCTAAACCTGTAGGCTACAGTACAGACCTTCCTGCTTGGCGCAGCAGCAAAAAGCGGAGTGTAATGAGGATGTTGATCAGCCTAAGGAATGTAAAGAAAGCTGCCGGTACCTTATTCAGCACAGACATCAATTGCTCCTGCCACAACAAGCAGCAGATGAGAGGCTCAGACACAGGCAGACAGACGTGAACAGACAAACCATTCTCAGACTTCTTTGGGACGCATGCCAAAATGCATTTTAACTACTTGCTGACATCTTCCAATACAAACAAACTGTACCACGTTGCATAGATACTAACATTTCACCATTCTTTATAATTCCATAGGATGTTCTGGGGAAAACTGCCAATTCATTTTGTTTTGTTTACAATGGTGAACAACACACAGCTCTAAAGGCAGTCATCCAACATATGTAGGACCAGCAGATGTTTCATTGAGAAATCACAGTTATAAGGCCATTGCCCATCCTTGGACCCGTCACCATCATCTGCACCAAATTGGCTGATGTGTAGAAGCAATACACACGCAGTTAAAAAGTCATTTAGACCAGGCTTTCAGCATACAAAAGGTATCTAAAGCCTCGTACACGATCGGACTTTCATCTGACTTTTCCGTGGATTTTTGTTCGAAGTGCGTTGGACATGAACTTGTTCTGCATACACATGGCAGAACATTTTGAGCCAACATTCACCAAATCAAGTGTGTTTTCAGTTCTTCACCGCCACCCTTTGGGCAACTTCTGCTACTGTTGTCTGATGTTTAGTATTGGTTCCGAGCATGCGTGTTAGTACTTTAGATTTTAGTTGGACGGATTGGTGTACACACGATCGGATAATCCGACGTAACAGATTTATTGTCAGACAGTTGGTGAGCATGAACAGCCAACATTTGTTGTCGGTAATTCCACCAACAATTGTCTGATGGAGCATGCACACAGTCGTATTATCCAACACGAGACGTCCATCAGACAATTATTGTCGTAAAATCCAATCTTGTGTACGGGCCTCAAGTGCACTCTATATATATTTTCTTAGACCAGGCTTTCTGCATAGAAAAGGCAGCTAGAGTCTGCAAAAGGTGTCTTTGGAAACTTCTCTCCAGCACAACAAACAGGAGTTCACATATCACCAGATAACCAATATGTACTGGAATGGAATGGCGCACTACAGCAATTCCTAGATGAAAGACTGATCCAGAGTATCAAATATTCCTAGAGATGGGAATATTGGGGGAAAAAAGTTTTCCCCTCTGTTTTTTCAAAGCTTTTTTATTTTTTTCCCCCCGAGAAAAAAAAATATGGGATATGTTATTTTACAATAATACATATTATATTTATGACATGGTATCCAATTTATATAACATGAAGACCTTAATGAAAGTTTTAAGACTTTACATAAAGTCTTAAATTATTGTAAGTTCTCTCAGCTGAAGACAAGCAAATCCTGGAAGACATTTCAAGCAACACTGTACTTCTCAATACAGTTCTCAGACAATGGAAATATTCTGCATTTCTGCCACTAGGATAACAACACACATCCTTGTATGCCAGAGGTGCCCTAAAGACATAAAAAAAATTAAAAAATTATGGAATTAAATTATGAGAAACATAAATGTAAGTAGCTTTTCCCTCCAGAGTTCTAATTCCAGAAAAACTTTTTGGTGCTTCCGGATCGTCACAAAGTGTTTCTTCCCCAACAGCATCTTCAAGTAAGGAAGTGTTATGCCACGTACACACGATCATTTTTCAAGTTGTAAAAAACAACGTTTTTTCAGGCTCTCGAAAACTCCCCAAACTTCATCATTAAAATGGCCTTGCCTACAAACGATCGTTAAAAAAAAAAAAGGCTCTAGCAAAGCGCGGTGACGTACAGCACTATAAAGGGGAAGTTCCATGCGTACGCCGCCACCCTTTGGGCTGCTTTCGTGTTAGTAAAAGACGATTTGCGCTTTTCTGTCTTTTACAGCGTGATGAATGTGCTTATATTACGAATGGTAGTTTTACCAGAACGATCGCTCCCGTCTCATAACTTGCTTCTGAGCATGAGCGGATTTTTCACGTCGTTAAAGCCCACACACGATCATTTTTTACAACCCGGAAAACGGCAACGTTTAAAATGTCGTAAAATAATAGAGCATGTTGGTAAAAAAAATTGGGCGTTTTTCAGAACCCGAAAAATGCTCTGAAGCCCACACATGATCGTTTTAAATGACATTTTTAAAAAAACTTTGTTTTTTACAACCCGAAAAATGATCATGTGTACGCGGCAATGCCTACATTTATAGAGAAAATTACACCTGAAAAATTAGAACGTTGATCAAACTCTTGTAAGAGCAATATGCGATTCCAGGTCAGCATTATCAATGCCCGAAAATGCATATTGGCAGGAAGCTTTTACATTACGAGGGAAAAAGGGGTAGTTACCTGTTGCCACGTATAGCTGAAATGTTAACATATATAGTCCTTGTTATTCCATTGTAATAAAAAAAAAAAAAAAAAAAAAAAAACACGTTTTAAAAAAGCAAGTTTAGGTTTACTGAGGACGCTGTACCTTGATAGACACTGCATTTCAGGTTCCCAGTGTAACAAAATTACTTTCAATTTGTAACACTTCTCCACTCATTTTTTTCCCCCCCAATGACAATAAAATTCCATTTTGTTCAGAAAATAAAAATCTTTTAAATCTCTAGATATTACTGACAAAAGAAAACCTGCAAAAATGAGCTGTATAGCACTTTGCACGCATTTGTGCGCACGCCTACACTTTCTTTCACTTTGCTATGAAAAGTGTTACAGTGTATGTAAAAGTGTTACAGTATATGTGAACTCTAATCTTGTGAAACAAACCATTCAGTTTAAAATAAAGTCAATACAGAAAACTGACCAATGTGGGATGGATGTGTTTCTATGCAGAGTGTGGTCAGTTTGAAATAGGAAAGCAGAGGGACTGGCAGGATCATCAGGTATTTCATACAAAGGAAGCAATACAAAGAGAACTTGATACGTGTTAAGCACAACTACATGGTACAACAGACACATAACATGGAACATAAAATGTTGGGGTAACATATCCCGATGGATGATGATGATTACGGCTTTAGAGAAGAGCAATCATAATTGCCCCCTAGGAAGGTCTAATTAAGGGAGTATATTTTTAAAGCTGTGAATATGACAGTTGCCAAATATTCACTGTAGGTGAACAACTGATTTAAAAAACACATGAACCAGGAAGATACACTTGCACTGAATATTTGGTGAATGCCACGTTCACTACTTTATAAATATGACCCTAGGACAGGGCTCGACAAATCCCGGGCGCCAGGTCGCCATGGCGACTAGAAATAGGGTCCTGGCGACTTGGCTTGGCTTGTGAGCTGGCACCATCTGGTGGTGAGCCGTTGGTATTACAAGTTATTACCACCAGATGTGTAAGCTGGCGCCATCTGGTGGTGGCCGTTGGTATTACAAGTTAAGCATTACAAGTTAAACAGCAATTCTAATGTCATTTTTCACTATTTTCACTGCCATCTTCTTCCCTCTAATTAGAACCCCCAAACATTATATATATTTTTTATTTTACCGTTTACATATGCAGTCGCTGCTCACCTATGTGTTCACTTCTGCACGCAAGCTCGACGGGGCGCGTTTTCTGGCTTCTAACTTTTTTTAGCTGGCTCCTAGATTCCAAGCAAATTTGTCAACCCCTGCCCTAGGACATGGGATTAGCATTTCAAGGGACACCCTAATAGAGGTTTTATTGGTATTCACAGATAAACGTTATGAATTTATGAGAGCTAAAATTAATTGAAATGAGGAAGCTTAAGTGATGGCCATTATTATACTACATACAACTGAATTTCTGGCCAACATTTCACAACAGAACCGGACCATCAATTTTTGAATTAATAAATTATTAAACCATAGCCATTTGATTGTCAAAGCAAAGCAACATAAGGCAGGCTTTGACTTGCCAACAATAAATAACTGCTGACATTTGCAACGGTAATGGTATACTATACGGACTGCATGCAGTGTTGGCACCTTCCAGTGCTTCTGGTCCTGTAATGGTGCCAGGCAGTGTTCATAAGCTAAATACACGGGATCAGGGTCTGTCAAAGCCAGGCTCACTGAAAATGATGGGGGTCAGGCTAGTCATCATCCTGCATGAGCTTTGCCCCAATGGATTGGACTGATGCAGACTGACTCAGGGCATACAGTATCTCACAAAAGTAAGTACACCCCTCACATTGTTGTACTTTTTATTATATCTTTTCATGTGACAACACTGAAGCAATGACACTTTGCTACAATGTAAATTAGTGTGTGTACAGCTTGTATAACAGTGTACATTTGCTGTCCCCTCAAAATAACTCAACACACAGCCAACTATGTCTAAACCACTGGCAACTGGCAGAAGCGCCCACCTGCAGTGTCTCATGTGCAGGTATGTTTCGCGCAATAGGGCCGCCCTGCCACAGTATATATGCGGTGGGCAGTCCTTAAGTGGTTAACATTTTGCTGATAATACAAAGCACCTCCTAGCTGTATAGGCAAAAGCACGGTCCTTCTGCTGAGAAAAAGTCTATACACCCCTGTTAAAATGTCAGGTTTCTGTGATGTAAAAGAAAACAAGACAAAGATAAATCATTTTAGAACGTTTCTACCTTTAATGTAGAGCTGCAGGATTAATCGTAAAAGAATCACGATCTTGATTCATCCCCACCCCCCGGCGATCTCAAGCCTGGATTACCGCTATTTTTCAGTGCAGTCATAATGGGTTTCAGACAAGACACAGTAAAAACTGTCAGCTCACGTTTTGAAGGTAGCCTGGACCAGAGGAGAAGCTGTCAGAACCAGCGTACAACGCAAATGGCGCCGATACCGGAACCAACGTCAGCAGAGAGCGTGATGCGGTGGATGTGCGGTACCACGTTTCGTCAGAGACCCCCGAGAAACACTGCACCATTGATCTGATGGCATGACATGCTTTTTACAACGCAAATGCAAGCTGCTTTGTCTTTGCCCATTATGACTGCACTTGACAGATATCCAGAAAGCCCATGACATAGGAGGGGGTAATCCCAGTCCTCCCTACGTCACCATGCACCACCCACAGATCTACATTTTAAAATAGTTGAAAAAATAAAAATCTATATCAAAATCAAACAAGAGAAATTTGGTGCCTGGGCTGTTGTCAGTGACTAGCCTGAAGCGGCGCAGCCATGCGCAAAATTGCCAAAGTTGTAAATCTTTACAATAAAAAAAAAGTTTGAGAATCAGAAGAGAATCCTAATCTTTATTCTAAGCAACAGAATCACGATTCTCATTTTTCCCAGAATCGTGCAGCTGTACTTTATTGTGACCTATAAACTGTACGACTCAATTGAACAACAAACTGAAATCTTTTTTTGGAGTTGCGCAAGTGTGCACACCCTCTTATAACTGGGGATATAGCTGTGTTCAGAATGAAGCAATCACATTCAAACTTGTGTTAAATAGGAGTCAGTACACACCTGCCATCATTTAAAGTGCCTCTGATTAACCCCAAATAAAGGTCAACTGTTCTAGTAGGTCTTTCCTGACATTTTCTTAGGTCGCATCCTACAGCAAAAGCCATGGTCCACAGAGAGCATCCAAAGCATCAGAGGGATCTCATTGTTAAACTTTATCAGCCAGAAGAATGGTACACAAGGATTTCCATTACATTAGATATACCATGGAACACAGTGAAGACAGTCATCATCAAGTGGAGAAAATATGGCACAACAGTGACATTACCAAGAACTAGACGTCTCTCCAAAATTGATAAGACTAGAAGAAAACTGGTCAGGGAGGCTGCCATGAGGTCTATAGCAACATTAAAGGAGCTGCAGGAATATCTGGCAAGTACTGGCTGTGTGGTACATGTGACAACAATCTCCCGTATTCTTCATATGTCTGGGCTATGGGGTAGAGAGGCAAGATGGAAGCCTTTTCTTATGAAGAAAAATATCCAAGCCCAGCTAGCAAATGGGAAAGTGTGTATCATTGCTTTGGGGGCTGTTTTTCTTCAGCTAAAATATGTGTGGGCTGGTGCCCATTCCAACTACTGGTATGTCCTAGCAAGCAAATAGAACTGTTGGGAGTGTTTTGGGCAGACTTCACTTTTTACACAAATGGCTGACAGAAATTAAGAGCATGAATTACTTTTTTTTTTTAAATCAGATTAGTTTAGCTCAAGGGCTCAGGCACACAGGACGTTTAAAAAAACGTCAGTGCTGCCGCCAGGAAAAAGCAGAATTAAAAACGTGCTGTTAGCTATGCGTTTTTTTGGCGTTAGCGTTTTTGCCTTTTTTTTCTGTAAAAACACACCCTATAAATGTAAAAGACGCCTAAAAATTCCAAACGTGGTAAAACGTGGCCAACAGTTTTTTACAGCATTTAGGGGCGTTTTTTAGTTTTTACAGCTTGTTTTTACAGCCCCTTATAGCACAGGCTGTCGGTTTTTCTACTGCCCCTAAACGCTTATGCCTCCGACAGTTTGTGTGTGCATGAATACATAGGCCAACATGGAGGAGCGTTTAGACTCTGGCTCATAAAAAAAATACGTCAGACGCCCTTAACAGCAGCTGTTAAAAAACGTGCTGTGTGCATGAGCCCTTAAATAACCGTGTTTATGGACTGCATAGGGCATTTTATTTTTATTGAAGGTGAACTAACCCTTTAAATACTATTTAGTTATATAACCAGACACACTATCAAAACTTAAAATTTTAGTAACAAAACTCAAGCTAGTTGCCATCTGCAGCATCACTATATTAGACATCTAAAGTCTCCAGGGAGTTGTGCAATCTCCCGGCTGGGCCTGTTACTTAGCCACAGACAGAAGACAGAGCAGCCCAAGCGGCTGAATGGTGTATGGCCACGGTGGCCGCTTGGGCTGCTCTGTCTTCTGTCTGTGGCTGACTGACAGGCGGATGCGAGGATGTTCCCATCTGTTCGAGGTGGAGGACTGTAACAAAGCCCCGCCTCCTAGATAGACAGAACACTTGATCCAATGATACATTGAATCAGTGTGATGTGTATCATAGGAGGCGGGAATTTGTTACAGTTGCCACGGGATATATTTAAATAAGTTTCAGAGCTCTGTGTGATAAGGCTGCATTCCATGGGCACTGGTAAGGCTGCATTCCATGGGCACTGGTAAGGCTGCATTCCATGGGCACTGGTAAGGCTGCATTCCATGGGCACTGGTAAGGCTGCATTCCATGGGCACTGGTAAGGCTGCATTCCATGGGCACTGGTAAGGCTGCATTCCATGGGCACTGGTAAGGCTGCATTCCATGGGCACTGGTAAGGCTGCATTCCATGGGCACTGGTACGGCTGCATTCCATGGGCACTGGTACGGCTGCATTCCATGGGCACTGGTACGGCTGCATTCCATGGGCACTGGTACGGCTGCATTTCATTGATTGGGGGGGGGGGTTTGGTGTCCACACCAGCGTAAAGCGCCACCTCCCTGAAATTTGTTTTTGCAGGTTGGGATGTCCGCTATGTTTTTCGCTCAAATGTTATAAACTTTCCAAAAAAAACAACAAAAAACAAACAAACACACACATAAAAATAAAGTTGGAAATCAGTACAGGGATATGATTTCTAACCATCAGCAGTGCAGAGCTCTACACAAACATTATCCTCCCCTCTGTTTGCAGTAGTCAATACAATGTGAAGAGAGAATGGTGAAGAGAGACGTGGCTCTAAAAAAAAAAAAAAAAAGCATGCGTCTGTAGACGTGAACACCTTTATGTTCAATACAACCAGACTAATGTGGATTAGGAGACAGCAGTGACAGTAATCCGCCTAAAAGATAAAGCATGTATTGGGTCTACTGCACTGTGTACCTTTTTATCGTGTATAATCTTTACATGTAGGAAAGGCAAATGATTCTCCCATTTGTGTGAAATAGTGATAAACTTTTTTTTTTTTTATATAGTTCAATAAAAAAAAGTTTTATTAAAAAAAATCTAATCTGCTTTAAAAAGAAGCAGAGGACTAAGTAGGACGTCTATTTGTTGCCCGCCCCCCTTCCCCCCCTTCCCCCCCCCTTTTTGTGTTTTGTCTGTTTAGATTTGTGTATTTGTTTTGTAATCTGTTTGATGAAATGACTTGCCATCTATGTATGTATGAATTTGCTTATGTCTGTATAATAATTTTTAATATAATTAGATTGAAGTAAAAAGAGGCAGAGGACCAAGTAGGAAGTGTCTTTACTTTTCATCCTGGCATTAATTCTGTGCATCATGCCATCCCACCCTTTGCATACTACTAATTTAGTATTTTGGAATGTGCAGTTCATCAGCCTAAAAAGCACTTTGGAGGTCACAGAGGCCAAAAGTCCCAGTATGAGATTTCAGAAAACAATGTATCCCCAATATAACATTTTGCATGCCTTGGGAGTTGGGAACAACCCACACTAAATTAAACAGCTTCCCCTGTCCCGTCAACCCCCCCCCCCCCCATTTCTACTTCATCCTTTCCTCTTCCTTTTTCCTTTCTGGATTTACACCGGGAAACCTCCCCAGAGAGATTCCCTCTGGGATACTACCCTAGTCCCAGAGATAGGTTGATTGCCTTATGGTCACCATTCCAATGTATAATGGGGCTCCTGGTGGCATGCACACTTGTATTTCCATGGCTCTTGCTCTGTATGTCCATATCTTGTTGTTGTGGATCTATTGTCAGACTAAACATTGTACTTTTTTTCCCGCACAAATAGAGCTTTCTTTTGGTGGCATTTTATCACCACAGAGGTTTTTAGATTTTTGCTATAAACAAAAAAAGGCTGTAAATTCAGAAAAAAAATAAACAAATGTCTCTCAAAATTTAAGCCAATATGTATTCTGCTACATATGTAATACTAATAATAATACACTTGCAAAAACTATATAAAAACAAACTCAAAAAAACTGCTCTACTCAGGTGTGAATGCAGCCTTACTGATTGTTTTATTTCATATTATTTACTTTTATTTTCTGCTTGTCAAATGGCTGTATCATCAACCTAGATCAGTAACGGATAATTAAAAAAAAAAAAGCTACAAAAAAAAAAAAAAAAAAAAAAAAAAAAAAAAAGGTACAGTCAAAAGTAATGTATTTGCTGTTCATTTAATAAAAGACAACCTGCACGGTTTTTGGAGTGCGGCTATCCATCCTTCATCTAAATTCTGTGTTTGCCTACTGCACCGCCAGCACCCTTGGAATCCTGCATTAGTGTGTGACCGTATAGTAGACCCACCTGGAGCGGTGACTTTCTTTCTTCTACAGTCAAAAGTACATGAAAAATAAGAAAAGGCTCGGCATGAGAGCATTGCTAGTTCTGGGAGCAAGCAAAAAAACACAAGTCAACCTCTATTAGGACCTTTGAAAACGAAGCTGACATTTCTGCTCTGACATTGTCTAGCAAAAACTCTGCTTTAAATTTAGATACAGTATGGAAGGATTAGACCAGTGGTCTCAAAGTACCGGCCCGCGGGCCATTTGCGGCCCGCGGACCGGTTTTAAATGGCCCGCGGGTGCCGCAGAAGTGTAGATCGAGGTGCATGAAGAGTAGCGCAGGAAGCGTCTGTCATAAGTTCACTTGTCTCTCATGTCACACTGCTACTCCCCGGCGGCCCCTCCTCTCTTCTTGTCCATCCCCATTTGCTTGTGACATTATCTAAGATGGACGAGAAGAGAGAGGGGGGGGGGGCTGCCGGGGAGTAGCAGCGTGACATGAGAGACAAGTGAACTTATGACAGACGCTTCCTGCGCTACTCTGCCTTTGAAGAAAACAACAAGTAAATGCTGACCTGTGCCCTGATGTGCCCTCATGTGCCCTGATTGTGCCCTCATGTGCCCTGATTGTGCCCTCGTGTGCCCTGATTGTGCCCTCGTGTGCCCCCATGTGCCCTCGTGTGCCCCCATGTGCCCCATGTACCCTCATGTGCTGGGCTCTGTACATCAGGGTACCCTGTATGTAATTTTTATACATCAGACCCAGCAGACACACCATATTGCAGTATTTTTGTTACTCTGGGTCCCCAAAGTACCTCCCATGAGGTACAAAATAGGATATCTGAGGACTATAGGGTGTATTTAAAAAAAAAAAAATAAAAAAAAAATTGCTATATGAAATGTCACTGCTTTCGTTCAACTGCAGAAAATAATACCCATAATAGGAATTAGTGGCCATAAGGTGGCATTTTCCTGAAATCTCTCAAATAAGGTGATCCCAGCATTACCATAACTAAATGGATCGGATTATTGTAGGAACTAAACATATTAGACGCATTACAGGGATTATTCGTGACTCTATTGGCATATAACACTCACCTTTTTTAACCTGAAAATAGAGGGTAAACTATGCCTGCGTGTTATATGCAGGGGGCTGTGGAAAGTTTGTTTCCTGAAACTTCCCTCTTAAAGTTAGGGTGCGCGTTATACGCCGATAAATACGGTATTTATTATAGACCCCTTATTGTACAAATACTGGATAATCAACACAGTTGCCTGGAAAAAAATAGGAAAAACAAAAAAACAAAAACAAAAAAACAAAACAAAAAAAACTTACTTTGGATAGATGGGCTCATACAAATACTTGTCCTCTCCTGCAGGAACAATGTCAAAGAACAGGATATAGCCATTGGCAGTCTGGGGGGGAAAAAAGAAAAAAAATACTGAATTGCGAGTCTTTCAATTGCTTTACTCAGTTTATAAATACTAATTAAATAAATCGGAAAATGAGTAACGGTGGGAAAAGAAAAACCTTACAAAATAATAGTTATATGAATATGAGCACATACCATCAGTAAAGGATAGTGGGTAGCTCACATTCCCGCTCATCAAACACAAAACAGTTTGCATTCTTCTTCTGTGTGAATGGATAAGGGGAGATCATGCTTCCCTTGTCCATTCACAAAACACCTTGAATTTTGGGAAAATAAAAACTGTTTTATGAATGGCTGAAGCCTAGTGTGAGCGACACACCCCATGCTTCACTGCATTTGCTGCATGAGACCCAGAACTGTAGGTCTTTGCGTCAGAAGTTTGGTACCTACTATATGGTGGGGATGAAATTAAAGCTTGCTATACACTGACTTACAGGAACCAGACAAATTTAGATCAGCGAATGGCGGTCCCTGCTCAACTGAAGGTGATCGTTTGATTGCATTCGATCCGAAGGGACATGTTGGAACATTTTTATTGATCTGTACCTGCCAAGCAGTGTATTCTGGACAGAATACAATATCTCAACAGGAAGGATTGCTCCAGCCATATCGTTTCATGTGGATAGAGGAATCTTACATTTTAACAATGAACAGTGTATGATCAGTTTATAAAAGAGAACACAAGGGGGCATTTCAAACCATTTAGTTAGGTTTTCTGAAACGCGTTGCCATAGCAGACAGCTTGCCCCAGGTGTGACATCACATCCTGCCTTGTGTCCCACAGTGGCTCTCCTCACTTCCTGGAACATCGGACTTGGTTTCCTCACCGTTTGCTGTCACAAGGGCCCTTCTGGTGGACGGCTTCCATCCAATGTGACATGGATGGAGAGAAGTTCTTTGATTTTATATTTCTGCGAGTTTGCATTTGGCTTTTTTTTTTTTTTTCCACTTCAGCTTTTACCAAATTCTAGAGACCAGCTCATGATTTGATGCTTCTTACGTCTCGGTTTGTGGTTTGCATCATGCATTTGGCTTTTTAATCGTAATAAACCCATTGACGATGCACTTAGCTGGCGCCCCCTCTTTTTTAATTTCAGAGATTTGCTCCCGTCTCCCTACTATCACCCTTCCTATGGGATTTTTATGAACATTTTATAAACTACCTATCCTACACAAGTATATCTTTACATTTATCCAAGATGGTAATGTGGATGGTGCATTAGCATTTTTTTGCGCCACAATTTCAATTGTTCTTTATGACCAGCTTATGAGTTTTAAACAAACGCAGCAACCATCCAAACATTAAAAACATCACTGGCACATAAATGTGCAAAAACTATTTTTTTTTTACCAGTGTTTAGATTGTGGTTTCACACTTGAAAATTCTGGCTGGGCAGCTGCCTTTGTTCCATTGTTAGAAAATAATAATAATCTTTCTAGCTCATTATGTCTTGTATATGCTCTCACCTTACCAGAATCAAAGCATCCCTGTACCCTCATTCACTCGACTTTCTAGAATATTCTTTCAGCCATCCATTATCCAAAGTCAGTGGTATTTTTCTTCCTTTTTATTGGCCAGTTTCAGGTGTGGCTTTTTCTTTGAAACTCTGCCCCAAGCCCTGTATCCCAGAGTCATCTTTTCACTTTTGCAGATGACACCGATACCTGCCATGTACTATTTAGGGAAGCAGACAAGAACCTGAAAGGCTTTGTGTTTTCCAAACTCCAGACCACCCAGAACAGTTGTGCATCTGGGCTTTCCATTTCTTTTTCTATCCTGTTTAGATCTGGTTTGCCTTCTTTCAAGACAGCTTTTTCGTTTCTTAGCAATTTGACAAATAGAAAAAAACAACTTCATAAAATTGAAATGTCTTACAAAAAAGTTGTTTTTGTTTTGCCTATTTTTGAACAAAAACGGGTTTCAGCTGTACTAAAACAAATTACAAAATGTTAAATAATATTTTTACATATGATTAGAGCCGGTTCACACTGGGGTGACTTGGGATCCGACTTGAAGTCGCCTCAAGTCGTCGCGCTGTCGAGAAAAACAATGCAAGTGAATGGGAGCGGTGTTAATACACACGACTCGAGCCGCTCCGACTTCAAAAGAAGTTCCTGTACTACTTCAATCCGACTTGTAGGCGATTCCTACCCATTGATTTCAATGGAAGTCGCCTCCAAGTCTGATCACTGTCTTAACTTAAGCGACTTTCCAGGAAGATAACATACATTTCTCAGGCAAACCTCTTCTGCCCCCCTCCCTCTCCCTCCCACAGAGCTGATTGTTGTTTGATTGGCCACTGGAAAGTCTCCTGTCCTGGAGACGACTTCAAGTCGTGTTGTAAATCGCCCCAGATCGCCCTGTGGTTCATGCTCAAGTCGTATCGGAGTCGCCTCTGAAAGTCGCGCTGGAAGTCGTGTCGCCCTAGTGTGAACTGACTCTTAAAGTGATACCAAAACACACACACAGTTTAATTTAACATTTCCCCTTCTATTTCTGTATGTGGATGACGATACTGTAATTATTTTAATTAAAAAAAAAGCATCCAAGTACCTTTTTCCTATTTGATAAACAGCCGTCACATGACCCAGATCTTTCCCAGACAGATTGCAGGGAAACATAAGCAAGAAGAGCCTCTAGTGCTCTGCTGATGGTCATGTGTTCAAAATAGTAATAATAATATTATTAACCACTTCCTTACTGGGTACTTAAACCCCCTTCCTACCCAGACCAATGTTTAGCTTTCAGTGCCGACGCATTTTGAATGACAATTGTGCGGTCATACAACACTGTACCCAAATTATATTTTTTTAATTTTTTTCCCACAAATGGAGCTTTCTTTTGGTGGTATTTGATCACCTCTGCTGGTTTTTATTTTTTGCACTAGAAACAAAAAAAAAGACAGAAAACTTTGGAAAAAAAAAATATATATTTTTTTACTTTTTATTATAATATCCCATTAAAAAAAAAAAAAAAAAAAAAATTCTCAGTTTAGGCCAATACGTATTTTTGGTAAAAAAAAATAAAAAAAAAAAAGTCGCAATAAGCGTATATTGATTGGTTTGCGCAAAGGTTATAGCGCCTACAAAATAAGGGATAGATTTGTTTTTTTATTTGTAATGGCGGCGATCTGCGATTTTTGTCAGGCCTGCGATATTGCGGCGGACGTATCGGACACTTTTGACACTATTTTGGGACCATTCACATTTATACAGCGAACAGTGCTATAAATATGCACAGATTACTGTATAAATGTGACTGGCAGGGAAGGGGTTAACACTAGGGGGCGAGGAAGGGGTTAAATGTATACCCTGTGAGCGATTCTTACTGTGGGGGGAGGGGACTGACTGGGGGAGGTGATCGATCTGTGTCCCTATGTACAAGGGACACAGAATCGGTCTCCTCTCTCCCTGACAGGACGTGGAGCTCTGCGTTTACACACAGAGCTCCACGTCCCTGCTGTCACTGCCGATCGCAGGTATCTGGCGGACATCGCGGCCGTCAGGCACGCGCATCGGCATTACGTGACACGCCGGGCACAGTTTTTTCTCGGGGCGCGCGGGGGGATGTAAACAGCAGGACGTCCACCCGGCAGTTGATCTGCGCTGTAGACGTCTTTCGTCTATAGCGCGGTTCTCAAGTAGTTAATAAGCCTTTGGAGTGCAGAGTTTAAAAAAAATATCCAAAAACTGCTTTAAACTGGCATACAAATATATCATTTTAAATTTAGTCGTTATTATGTGGAAATAACATGGTGTGGACAGATATCTGCTAGTCACAGGTTGTGTTGCATCCCTCTAGCACAGTGGTTCTCAACCTTTCTAGTGTCATGACCCCTTGATAAAATTTCCCAAGTTGTGGGGACCCCTAACAAAAAAAATATTTTCGTAGCGCGAGTTGTCAGTACCCAAGGCAAGACAAGTAGTTTGAGCCCCTAACCCATGGACATTTAGCTCTCCCTGAGTCCCTTCTGCTCTTACAGTATTAAAACCCCTTATGGTACATTTTAGGATGTACTACTCTCCTTTGTTCGCCTTTCTTTCCGTTTTATATCTCTCTCTCTATATTAATTTCTTGTTCTTTTTTTTATCCCGATCCCTCTCTCTGTTTATCTTTTTTTCCCCTTATTCTTTCTCTCCCTTTTTCTTTGTTCCTCCCTCTCCTTTCCTCTACCTTCCATGTATTCTATATTTTATTCCTTCTCTTACTCCTTGGTAAGGGGGTGGGGGGTGGGATGAGTATCAATGCTGGGGAAGAGTTCTGATCAGCCAACTTGGGTGCTCTTGATCAAGGTCATCTGCTGATCTGAGAACTGTAGTGGGGACTTTTATTCACTGTGTTTCCGGCTTCACGGTGTCTCATAGCAGTGACACAAATGCCGAAATCGGGAGATAGGGTCTCCTCCAGCCCCTCTCACTTCACATTCCTCACCAGTCAGCTGACCTCTAGTCTCTGCCCCCCAGCCATGCCATGAACTGAATGGGCAGGTGCAAAGAGGCTGAGTGGGCACCCAGTGGGGAGCGTCCGCAAAAAAGCTGGGAGAGCGGTGCGGGTTTCAGGAACAGCCCAGGATTCAGTGACCCCTGACAAATCATCATTCGACCCCCGAGGGGGTCCCGACCCACAGGTTGAGCACCATTGCTCTAGCAGGTGTCTTAGAATAAGAGGGAGGTGAAGCCTCCATCAATCTATATGCAATATCCCACCCCAATTGTGTTTAGCTGGTTAGTGAGCATGGAGGAGGGAGTGGGCTGTCATTTAGCACTGTGTATACGCTCACATGTGTGACTCTATAGTCACATGGGCTGCTTAGCTGCGATAGGAAGGACATTCACTGAAAACAGAGCATGTGAAGAGTTGCCACCACAGCTGCAAAGTCACTAGCTGAATTTGGGTCTTGAACAGAAGGTGGAGTTAGAGAGCAGCAGGATAAAAACATTTTTTTTTTTTTTGCAGAATACAGAAAACAAATTTCATAGTGACCGATTATGGACAGCATACACCATTTATTGATTGTTTATTACGATGTGGGTTTAGTGACACTAATGCCGCGTACACACAATAATTTTTCAGCATGAAAAAAAAGTTTATAAAAAACTTAATTTAAAATGATCGTGTGTGGGCTAAAACGTTTTAAACCAGCGCATGCTCAGAAGCAAGTTATGAGACGGGAGCGCTCGTTCTGGTAAAACTACCGTTCATAATGGAGTAAGCACATTCATCACACTGTAACAGACAAAAAAGCGTGAATCGTCTTTTACTAACAAGGAATCAGCTAAAGCAGCCCAAAGGCGAATAGAACTTCCCCTTCAGAGTGCCGTTGTACGTCACCGCTCTTTGTTCATCGTTCTTTAAAAACAACGGTGTGTGGGCAACGTCGTTTTTAATGATGAAGTTGGAAAAACTTTGTTTTTTGGACATGTTGAAAACGATGTTTTCTTTCATGCTGAAAAATGATCGTGTGTACGTGGCATAAGGCTCCACTCACACTTTTTCGACTTAAAAAAGGTGCCTGCGCTACTTTGGTGCAACTTCTGATGCAACTTTGGTCCAGAGAATGTCAAGTCAGATCAAAGTTGTACCAAAAGCCGCACTGGAAATTGCGCAATTTTTGAAATGCAGTAATGTGAATTGAACTATAGCGCATTTACCAAGAAAGGAATGCTGAAAACGGGTCTTGGCAGCAGTCACAGGTGGATAAAAAAATGGCCATTTGAAGCCGAAAAGGCCTTTTGCAACAATAATCAGCTCTGGGATATATTTTTAATTCAATATGAACATTAAAATGGAATTTGTTTATGATCCCAAGCTTTTAAATGCTAGTGTGCTCTTGTTTGTATAAACACACCCACATCATATATACACACAGCTATCCCCACCCTCTGCTAAAGTAGTGGGCAAGGGCCATCCATAAACTGGAAATGTGATCCCAAATATTGTGTTCTCATTGCTAAGACGCAGGTAGGTATTGCTTTCCATTTCAATGAAAGATGGTCAGTGCCCCCGATAAAATATTTATAAAACACTGACAGAAGGCGGCTATTTCTGGAAGTACCATACATACTAAACCAGGCCGATTTTACATTACAGCATGTGACAATGCACACTCCCAATTAAACACATTTTTGTCTGTGTGCACTTTATGTTGCCGCTCTCACTGGCCTTTGAAATGCCTTCCAAACACACTTGGTAAGATTTCAAAGCACTGAAACAGGGGGGGGGGGGGACTTTCTGACTCAGAATTGATGAAATGCCTTCTGTAACTATAAAGCAAGTCGAAGCAGTCTGGTTAAAGTGGACCTATAGAAAACCCCCACCCAGCACAATATAAATGATTGCAGAAAAGTGTACCTTAAAGCCCCAAGGTTTAAATAATTTTGTCCTAATGAACTCATTTCCTTCACTAGTACTGTACATGTGCTCATTTTGAGCGCTGTATACTAGGATACCAAGATGTAATCTGCCCCCCCCCCCCAGTGGTGTCAGTGGTGTACTGACACCACTGAACAAGATCGATTCAAGTGATTAGGCCTGCATGCACGGCAACTGCCCTGCAAACAAATGCAATGCATGCAGCTCTGCATCATTTACAGAGTTAAATAGGAGGTAAGACGGCAACATATCACCTTCTATCAAACACCTCTGAAAAGTGATTCACCACAGATTTCTATTTACATAGGGGCAACAAAGTCTGCCACAAGTGTAAGCAAGGCCAATGGGTTGGTTCATATATATGAAGTTTCCCCACGGCTGCGTTTGCTTGTGCACCACAAATTCTGTTTGTATGGCCTTATGGCTGCACCATCTTCAACGCATTTTTTAGGGTGTGACCCTCAAGTATTTGTATGTCTATTGTACAAATCCTAATCAGATCCTTGGGATGGAGCACCCCCCCCCCCCTCCCCGGCATTACCCCTTATTAGTGTCCACCTGTGATATAGGCGTCGTCCTTTAGTTCTCTCATATAGAGAAGTGTATGAATTTCTCCCATGGTTCAGAGAAGCAGGATCTTCCATTCTATGAAGAGCATAAGACCCACTAATATTGGGGTACTTTGTCATAGTAATTTGGCTTTAGCCATATGGTGTGACCAAATCCCCATATTTTTTTGAAAATGGTCAGGTGTTTTAAATAGCCCTGCAGGAGTTCAATGTCATGTTTGTATATGTGTGCTGTAATATTTTGTTCTGCTTGTGCACCACAGCTCATTTATTTGAATTGGCTGCCGTATCCACTGAAAATGCTAGTACTTTCACTTTTTCAGAAAACACCGCTCCAGGGAACCCACATAGTGCAGTTTCCAGTGCCTGGGGATGCCATTCAGATTAAATGGTACCCCCACGCATCTCCTGAGCGGCAGCATGTTTTTCTCCGCGGTTAGTTACGGGTGTGGGAACAGGTGTGGTCCCACAGCGGCAATTACCCACATAAGTGTGAACCTAGCCAAGTGTGTTCAGTCACAGAATGAACTCCCTCCAGTGCAAAGTTACAAACTACCACATTCCTGAGCCAAATGCATAATGTTACCACACTGGTGTATTCTTTTCTTTTAAATTACTGACCAGTGAAGAAATTTCCGCATTTTGTACATTTCAAAAATATCTACTGTCTATACCAGGGGGTCTCCAAATAAAGGGCCGGTTTACAGTCCTCCAGGCTTTAGAAGGGCCAGACTGTCGACCAGTGGGAGGAACCGTGCCCCATCTCACCGGTGTCAGCGGGAGGAACCGTGCCCCATCTCAGCGGGAGGAACCGTGCCCCATCTCAGCGGGAGGAACCGTGCCCCATCTCAGCGGGAGGAACCGTGCCCCATCTCAGCGGGAGGAACCGTGCCCCATCTCAGCGGGAGGAACCGTGCCCCATCTCACCGGGGTCAGCGGGAGGAACCGTGCCCCATCTCACCGGGGTCAGCGGGAGGAACCGTGCCCCATCTCACCGGGGTCAGCGGGAGGAACCGTGCCCCATCTCACCGGGGTCAGCGGGAGGAACCGTGCCCCATCTCACCGGGGTCAGCGGGAGGAACCGTGCCCCATCTATGATATCATTGGCAGTGCCTCAAGGGCTAGATCAAAGCAAGCAAAAGGCCGTATCCAGCCCCTGGGCCACAACCCACTGTCATAAGATAAATAATGAATGTTAATTGGCTTTAATGATATAACTCAAATTTTTTGGTTTACTGCACCTTTTTACTGAATTTTTTAAATTTACCGCAAATTCCATATTTTACTTTTTTTTTTAAAAAACTTTAAATGATCTTTTATTATCAAAGGCAGCATGTAAAAAAAAAATACCAGTAATAATCACGTCAGAATCATTAGTGAATTGCCCCCTCTGTCACCATTTGAAAATAATTACAAATAAATCCTTATGAAAATAAAGTAATACTTACCAGTCCCTCTGCCTACTCCTCCTAACTTTGCCATCTTGAAGAGATAGTTATGCTAAAGAATCTTCACATCTAGCACCTATCTGGATTTGCCAGATGCTGCCTGGTTTCCCTTTATGCTCAGTGGTCGAGTTCACCGGTCCCTACAATAAAACAATGTCCTGTATTGATGCTGGCACTGGTATAAAGAAGTTACCCGTGTCCTCCATTGTGTTTTGTGGTCCTTTACACCAATGTTTCTCAACTCCAATCCTCAAGTATCCCCAACAGGTCAAGTTTTCAGGATTTCCCTGGTAATTACTAAGGCAGTGAAACTGATCAAATCACCTGTGCAAAATAATGTGAAGCCTGAAAAAATGACCTGTTGGGGGTACTTGAGGACTGGAGGTGAGAAACATTGGTGTAAAGGACCACAAAGCACAATGGAGGACACAGGTATCTGTCATTGCAGGACTGTGAGGTGCAGATGATTCTTTTGCGAACTTGCCTCTTTCAAGAAAGCAAAATTCAGGGCCTGGGTGATGAACCAGGTATTAAATGGTTTTGTTTGCAGCGAGGACTTTTTTAAACAGCAACTATCGCTTTTAAGGACAGGCAGCAAAACAATTTCCCGATCTGCGGCTGCAGAGAATGAGAATCGTCTCACTGCCTGCGATTAGCGATGTGCAATGCCGACTTTCTGGCGGGCTCTGCAAACACGCCTGAGCTCATCCTTATGCTGGCCATACACTATACGAAAAATCAGCTGAAATTCGGTCGTTCAGATAGTTTGTTCGTTTTTCAAACAGTTAATGGGCACAAAAATCGATAATCGCTGGGACGTTTTTTAACTGAAAAAACGAAGGACACGTTTGGAAATTTTCTGCCGAATGAACGATAAATCGAAAGGTTAATGTGTTTCCCGTCTGAACTTTCTGCACTAGGTATATGTAAAAAAAACGAACCCAATTTTTTTTATTTATGTCCACTGAACGATTTATTGGTCATTACACGATGGCAATATAGTTTTGCGCTCACGGACGTACGTTCGTTTTTTGAAAGTTCGGTCGGACGATTTTTCGTAGAGTGTATGGCCAGCATTAGTCACTTTAATACACACTGGTAAGATCAGTTACATTTAGCCAATCACATACATATCGAAGGGCTTTACTAAGACTATACTTTCTCCCTTTAAGGTTTTTTTTTCTTCTGGCTTCTTTTGCTGAATAACAGGAAGCCGAGGATGGAAAGAAATCCGAAACCCTCCATTTCTTTGCTCCTTCAGTTTAGCAGCTGCAAATCTGCGCCAAGCTCTTGTGTTTGTAGCTCATGACTTGCAAGCTTGTCCTTTACAACAGATTTACAGTTTGCCCTTTACCAAGGATTTAAAGTCTCTAATAATACTTTCTCAGGAAGCTTGTTATTGCTCAGCTATAGAAAAAAAATATAATGAAACGTTTATACCGTAGTAACATTCCAGTGTTTCTTGATAATGCCTGGAACAGTGTCATTGTGGATCTAGGCAGGTAATTATCAGTATTTCGTTTTTTTAACATTTGCAACTCAAAGAAGGTTCTTTGATTCAAAATTGCATCATGCCATATAAAAAATATGTAAAAACCTGTCCATGCCATGTTGCAACTATTAACAGATCTTGGATATGGGCTGACTGCCTCCATCATGGCTTTTTTTCAAACAGAACCTGCCACTTTACAAGCTGACATACGGGGCAAGGGGCTGTTCAAATACATTTCTCAAAGTGTGGGGACCCTGGATAGACCCCCAAGATATCAGCGATTCCCTGCTTCACTTTGTTTCTGATGCCCCACTTTAAAGCTGAACTCCAACTTTCTTTTCACAAAAAAATATTGGAGTAATCAATTCCAGTATAGATCATACCCATGTACCATGTTGCAGATCCCCTGATATTCTGGGTTTAGTTGTGGCTTTGCATCATGTGACACTCTGTATATCCTGCGGACTCTGGGCACTGCAGGACGTAGCTATGGAATGGGGCAGAATCTAACACTTCCCTTTGTAGTCTCAGACTCTGCAAATGATGTAACAACCTTCACAGCTCTGATGGTGGGTGGGATTGGATACATCCCAATTAGTATGCAATCCCACCCAGTCACACCTACAAGAAGAGTCCAAACCTCTCAAGTCCTGCCCCACAGATCCCAGCATTATTCAAGAAGGAAACCCCTTCATATTCACACATATACAGCCTGTTCTGAAAGTTAGCCGTGATGCTGCTGGGTAGTATTGAATGGATCACAATTATAATTCAATCTTGCCCAGTTAAACATGCCGACCAGTGTGAACAGGGAGATTCCCGTCCCTTAGATCCCACCCTTTCAGAGCCCAGCTCTCTGTGAAGTGATTAATTTACATATAAAAGGAAAACACCGTCATAAAAAACCATACCCATTCCTCT